>NC_059338.1:128330183-128610183 GCF_018350155.1 Leopardus geoffroyi | reverse complement strand
TGTATCAGTTTTTAGCTTATCTTTATGGGTAACAATTAAACAGGAGGACAAAACAACAAAACAATAGACTTATTTTCCTATCATTCATGTAGTCCATTCCCAAATGATTCTTGTTTATTTTAAATATTCTCTCTCTTTAAAAATGTCACGAAATTGGTTATCTGATATTTAAAGAATTTTTAGTGGGGTATGCTGATTTTTATTTCAGCAAGTAACACCATAGATTAACTCATCAGAATTCCAAGCCACAACCACTGGAGGAAATATTGGAGAGGAGTTAAAAGAAGATAAACGGAAGGGAGAAGATGTACTTAGTTGTGAAGTGGACACGTGCACTTTCATTCAAACCATTTTGCTTCAAGTAATGACCATGGGTCAAGTTCATAACTCTGCAGAGAACTGGATGAGCTGGGAGATACACAAACAAGAAGAGGATGACAGCTTATATTTGCAGACAAACCAGAAGTCAGCGTAGAAGCCTTTTCTTGTCTAGTGATGAGGTGGTTGCTTATTCTGAAACATAAAGTCTGTTTTTAGCAATATGAAGCATTACTGATGTCTCAAGCACACTGAAACCCCTTCAGTTTGACTTTGACTTTGTCTTCAGGTCTTTGAGATTTTAAGCTCCTACATTTCCTACCCAGAAACCAAACTCTATTCCGAGGGCAAATATACAGCCATAATTTTGACCTTAATATCAATGAATCTTTTTTAAATAAAAAGTGACTGGCAAACTGGTCAAGCTAAGAATCAGAATTTGTCACCATATGTTTTAAAGTAAGAAAGCATGGCAGAGTATTTTCTTCTGTCATTGACCCTACAATCATCCTGTCAGGTACTCATAATGAAATTGAATTTTGTCTCCTCTTCTTTTTCAGATAAATATATAACAATAATAATATTGGTAAAGTTTTCCAGACTTTCATTGGTAATTCATGAAGAACAATTAAAATAAAAAAATAATCTTTAGGGAATATTGTGCTCACTCATACTGTGATAGGAAAATTAGCCTGCAGATAATTATAGGTTCACAATATAACAAAAAAAATATAATTTAACATCTTTTCTAATTCAATCTATTTATCAAACACAATTTCCATATATTTACACTTCATGAGTGAGGAAACTCTGAGTAGTATGAAGTTGTCCAAGTCCGACAATGATACCAGAAAGTCAATCCATGACTTCTGATCAGAGCACATATTTTTTTACACTTAATCACACAAAGTAAAGAGAATAGAGAGGTTAGATTTTAAGATATGCATGGTAAATCACCTTTAAATTATTATCTTATAATCTCATGGAGGATTAAACACAGCAATTAGTATAGAATTGAGAGTTGGTAGTTAGTAATTTTAAGCACAATCAATAAATAATCATAGTTACATTTTATAAATCATTAAGTGCTCTTTCACACCATAATCAGAACAGAGTTCTAATCACATTTATAAGTAAGAATGGTTTTTAAATCTTATTTCCTTGATAATATACTCTATCCTTGTATTTGTAATTTTTGAAGATTTTAAAGATTTAGATTAGACTCAGGAATAACATTTCTCAGGGTCGCCTTGGAAAGACATTTGCATTAGAGTATTCCAGAAAATATTTATATTGAATGTATGGCAGTATTAAAGTTCATTGCAGCACTTCTGCAGCTGCTCCAGATGCTACCCAATCTAGGTTTTAAGATTTCAAATAAGAGCTTATGGGCAGTTGTCAAGGTAATTTCTCTTCCAAGAATTTATTTGGGCAACTACATTACTCCAGTCACTACAGCTAAGGTCTCTTTCTTAGGCTGAGCATAATTTCTTTCAAATTTAGTCACAGGATGTGACACAAACCAAGTAGTGCTTTCACTGACATCTGAAAATCTATGGTATCAGAGAAGAAGCTTGAGGACAACTGCACAAGCCAGGAATACAGCAAAAAAGGCCAAATATATTCACAATTTTACTCACGCCAGCTTTTTGTTGTTGCTGCGATGAAGTCATTTCCAGTTTTAAAAATGTTTTCTTGATTATTTAGATATCCAGTGTACTTTTAAGTTTTTTTGCTGATGGAATTTGTTCTGCTACTCTGTTTAATGGCCATTATAAAGTCTTTATAGGAAAAGTTTAAGAGTAACATATATTTGAATGTATAATTGTACATTATATATGTGGCTGGATATTTCAGTGCTTCTAAAAAATGATAAGTATTTAACTCATGACTAGACACTCTACATACATATTTCTTGATATTTTTCAGTAGACTTCTCTATTGTAATAGAGTGTTTTTATTAAGTTTTGATTTCATTAATAAATTATTTCTCCTTCTGTATTTATAGAGATAAAAAAGCTATTAGGTGTTCTTTGGTGTTTAAAGTCACACTTAGACATACTAGGCAAAATCCTTATCAACATTATCATGCTAAAAAAATGATGGCAATAGTGGGGCTTTAGTTTGAAGGAAATACCAGTAAAACTGAAAAACCGCAATTTTACAAAACCATCTCAATTACCTGGTTGCCGTATCTAAAGAGCCAAACTGAAGTGGAGAGTTGTACAGTTGTTCCAGTAATTAAGTCCCTAAGAGCTCAAAACACATTTTGCCTAGATAATCCAGGTAATTCTGACTCAAGTGCCCGAGTCCCACTTTAAGATTACCCAATGTACTAGAAATCCCAACTTATGGAACAGCTAAATCAGAGAACTATTCTTCTGTCACAGAAGGATTTATACTAGCAATTTTTTCATTGTTAACAAGGCCATAGCCCTCCATGAATGAGGAAAGTTTTTCATGGAATTCCTAGCACCGATCTAATTTCTGATACCCTTGTTTTACCTGTCCAGAGCAGTGCTTGGGAATCAAACACCTGGTTCAGTAGCCAAGATCTTTGCTTAATAACTGTTAACCCTAGAAAAATTGTTTAATTTTTGTAAGCCTCTGCTACTTATCTATTAAATAACTATAACAATATTCCATAGTTTACATGACTGTTGAAAGACTAACATGACAACAGAAATAAAACAGTCTAACCAGAAAAACAAGAAGCACTCAATTTTTAGTACTAATATTTGGATGCTAGCTCCTACTTCCCACCTGAGGAAAATGTAAATTACAAGTCACTCTTAAATGCGATCAACATTCAATGAAGTAAGTGGCAGCTTTGCAAATCTTTTCTTTTTCCGCCTCCGGCAATTCATTTCTGAAAGTAGAATTAGTAGATAGAAAATATTTGTATTAATTCATTTGAAAACTGTTCACTGAGTATATACTTTGTGCTACTCACAGTACTAGACACTGAACAGGTGATAGTGAGAAAATACCCTCAGGACTGTGCAGTCTTACAGGGAAGATGGATAACAACAAGAGAGGGGCAAACTATGTCTGAAGACTTACAAGAAGAAACATAAAGATCCATTATCATTGTTGAAACTTTAACACCCTTCTTTCAGAAATAGATGGATCCAGCAGTCACAACTGGTCATCCACCTGCAAAATCAAAAGTGAAATCAATGACACTATCAATCAAATTGATATGATTGACATCTATACACTGCATCCAACTACAGCAGAATACACATTCTTCTCAAGCTCACATGAAACATTTACCAAAATAGACCACATTCTGGGCCATAAAACACACCTTAACATGAATAGATGATACAATAAATGAATAGAAATGATACAATATCTGCTCTCTGAACATAATGAAATAAAACTATGAATCAATAACAGAAAGAAAAATATCTTTGAGCATATGGAAATTAACAACACATTTCTAAGAAAATATGAGTCAAAAAGGAAATCTCAAGGTATATTTTAAAATATTTTGAATAAAACGAAAAAAAAAATTATCCAGATTTGTGAGATACAGTAAAAATAGGACATCGAGGGATGTTTATAGCATCATTAAGTGCATATATAGGAAAATAAGAAAGATCTAAAATCAATAACTTTCAACCTTAAGATATTAGAAAATTAGAGCAAATTAAATCAAAAGTAAACAGGAAAAAATAAATAATAAGAATTAGAATAGAGATCAATGAAATGGAAAACAAGAAATCAATAGAGAAACCTGATGAAACAAAAAGTTGGTTGTTTGAAGATCCATAAAATCAATAAGCCTCTAGCCAGGCTAACTCAGAAAAAGGTAGGGCAAAAAAATTACTAATGTCAGAAATGAAAGGGGAGACCTCACTACAGATCAGATGAATATTAAAAAGGATAATAAAGGAATAAAAGAATATTACCAAAAACTCTGGGCCCATAAATATAGTAACTTGGATGCAATGGACCAATTCCTTGAAAAACACACGTTACCAAAAATCCAACAAGAAGAAACAGTCTGAATGGGCCTATATCTATCAAAGAAATTGAATCAATAATTAATAAACTTCCAAAACAGAAATCACCAGGCCCAGATGGATTTACTGGTAAATTCTACCAAGAATTTAAGGAAAAAAAATAACAGTTGTCTACAATTACTTTCAGAGGATAAAAACAGAGGGAAGATTTCCTAACTTATTCTGTGAGCATTACCTTAATACCAAAATCAAACAAAGACTTTACAAGAAAAGTATAGAACAATATCACTCATGAACAGAGACACAAAAATCCTTAACAAATTATTAGAAAATCAAGTTCAAAAATGCATTAGAAGACTTACATACCACAGTCCTGTAGGACTTAATCCAGATATACGAGTCTGGTTCAAGACTTGAAAATCAGTGTAACCTATAATATCAACCATCTTGGGGCACATGGGTGGCGCAGTCGGTTAAGCGTCCGACTTCAGCCAGGTCACGATCTCGCGGTCCGTGAGTTCGAGCCCCGCGTCGGGCTCTGGGCTGATGGCTCAGAGCCTGGAGCCTGTTTCCAATTCTGTGTCTCCCTCTCTCTCTGCCCCTCCCCTGTTCATGCTCTGTCTCTCTCTGTCCCAAAAATAAACGTTGAAAAAAAAATAATATCAACCATCTTAAAAATAGTAATAATAACATGATCATATCAATAGATGCAGAAAAAGGATGTGATGAAATCTAATACCCATTTATAATAAAAACTCTTAGTGCATTAAGACTAGAAGGGAGCTTCTTCAACTTGATAAAGCCTGTAAAAAGCCTACAGTGAATGTTACACTTAGTAGTGAGAAACTAGAAGCTTTCCCACTAAGATCAGGAACAATGAGAGGATGTCCCTTCTCACCACTCCTTTTCAACATCATACTGAAAGTCCTAGCTAATGCATTAAGACAAGAAAAGGAAATAAAAGGTATACAGAGTAGGAAGAAGGAAATAAAATTGTTTGCAGATGACATTATTGTCTATAGAGAACACCTAAAAGAATCAACATATAACTCAGAACTAATATGTGAATATAGCAAAGTAGCAGGATACAGGATTAATACACAAAAGTCACTTTCCTATATACCAGCAACAAACAAGTAAAATTTGAAATTAGAAACACAATATCCTTTATATTACAACACCCCAAAATGAAATACTTAGGTATAATTCAACAAAATATGTACAAGATCTATATGATGTGATGAATAAAATAAAAACCTAAATAAATGGTGAGAAATGCCATGTGAATGAATAGGAATACTCAATATTGTCAAGACACCATTTCCTCCCAATTTGCTCTATAAATTAAATGTAATCCTAGCAACTTATGTTGTTGGTGTCAGCAAAATTATCCTCAAGTTTACATGGAAAAGCAAAATAACCACAATAATCAATGCAATATTGAAGAACAAAGTTGGAACTTTGTTCCAACATCTACCCAACATCGAGACTTACTATAAAGCAACAGTAACCAAGATAGAATAGTACTGGTGAGAGAATAAACAAATAGATCAATGAAATAGTATAGAGCGCCCAGAAACAGACCCACAGAAATACAGTCAACTCATATCTGAGAAAGAAGAAAAGGTAGAACAATAGAGCTAAGGTAATCTTTTCAATAAGTATTGCTGGAACGACTAGTCATCCACCTGCAAAAAATGAATCAAGACACATACCTTACAGCTTTCACAAAAGTTAGCTAAAAATGCATCTTAGACCTAAATGTAAAATACAAAACTATTAAACTCCTAGAAGATAACATGAGAAAATCCAGATGGCCTTGAGAAAGGTGATGACCACTTAGATACAACAAGACTTAAGGCATGATTTATGATTGATAAGCTGGACTTCATTAAAATTAAAAATTTCAGCTCTGCAAAAGACAATATCAAGAGAATGAGAAGACACACACACACGCAGAAAATATTTGCAAAAGACACATCTGATACAGGAATGTTATTCAAATATACAAAGAACTCTTAAAACTCAACAGTAAAAAAATAGACAACCTGATTACAAAATGGGCCAAAGACTTTAACATATACCTCACCCAAGAAGATACGCAGATGGCAAATAAGCATATCAAAACATGCTCCACATCATATGCCAACAGGGGAATGCAAATTAAAACAGTGAGACGCCACTACATACCTATTAAAATAGCCAAAATCTGGGGTTCCTGGGTGGCTCAGTGGGTTAAGCATCTGACTTCAGCTCGGGTCACTCATAGTTTGTGAGTCTGAGCCCCGCATCGGGCTCTGTGCTGACAGCTCAGAGCCTAGAGCCTGCTTCAGATTTTCTGTCTCCTCTCTCTGCTCCTCCCCTGCTCGTACTCTGTCTCTCTCTGTCTCTCAAAAATAAATACACATTGAAAAAATTAGATTAATAAAATAAAATAAAAAAGCCAAAATCCAAACATCGACAACACCAAACTGGAAAGCATGTTGAGCAACATAAACTCTCATGAATTTTGGAGGATAGCTTGGTGGTTTCTTACAAAAGTATACTTACTCTTACCATACAACACAGTAAATTCAGTCCTTGGCGTTTACCTAGGCATTTACCCTGAGTAATTTCCAAAAGAACTGAAAACTTTGTACATAAAAGCCTGCAAACAGATGCTTATAGCAGCTTTATTTATAATTGCCAAATCTTGGAAACAACAAAAATGTCTTTCAGTAGAGAAATGGATTAATAAACTGTAGTACATCCAGACTGTGAAATATTATTCAGCGCCAAAGAGAAATGAGCTGTCAAGCTATGAAAAAGACATGGAGGAACCTTAAAGGCATGTTACTAAGTGGATAAGACCAACCTCAAAGAAGTTACGTACTATATGACTCCAACTATGTGACATCGTAGAAGAGGCAAAACTGCAGAGACTATAAAAGGATCAGTGGTTGCCAGGTGTAGAGGTGGCTGGAGGGATGAATAGGCAGAGTACAGAGGATTTTCACAATAATGAAGATATGCTTTATGATACTATAATGGTGGATACATCTCATTATACATTATACATGTCCAGATCCATGGAATGTAAAACACCAAGAGTGAACCATAATGTAAACTATCGACTTTGAGTGATTATTATGTGTCAATGTAGGTTCATCAGTTATAACAAATGTACCACTCTGGTGAGGGCTATGCTTGTGGGGGCAGGAGATATATGGGAATTACCTGCACTTCCTTTCCTTTTTTTTTTTTTTTTTTGTGAATCTAACTGCTCTAAATATTTTTTAAAACTATACAAACACACGTGCATATATGTTTATTTACGCATATAAATAAGCACCAATTTGAGGGGAAATATTTCCAGTATAAGATTCATTCTTTCTGAAGCTTTCTTAGTAATTCTGAATTATATAGTCATATATAAAATTCCTAATTCATAATTGTGACATTCCTACCTGAATTAAAAAAAAAATGTTTATTTATTTTTTTGAGAGAGACAGAGAGATGGCACAAGCTGGAGAGGGGCAGAGAGAGGGGAGACAGAATCCGGAGCAGGCTCCAGGCTCCAAGCTGTCAGCACAGAGCCTGACACGGGGATTGAACCCACAAACCATGAGAATGTCATGACCTGAGCCAAAGTCAGGCACAACCAGCTGAGCCACCTAGGCACCCTGTACCTGAATTTAAAAACTGGCAACACAGATATGCAGAAAAGCCACAATATAAATTATTTATATAAAATTTTATCCCAGGGGCACTTGGGTGGTTCAACTGGTTGAGCATCAGCCTCTTGATTTCGGCTCAGGTCATGATCCCAGGGTCATGGGATCAAGCCCCACGTTGGATTCCACACTGAGCATGGAGCCTGCTTAAGATTTTCTCTCTCTCCCTTCTCTTTTTATACCGCTCTCTCTGCCCTCGCCCCTGCTCACACACACATACTCTCACTTTCTAAAAAAAAAAAAAAAAACAAAAAAAAACATTGATTCCATAGCCTCAAAAGCAAATACTATTGTCTGGAACACAAACCATTTAATCTCTCCATGTGATGATATAACTAGTGATTTTTAATGTTCTTTTTTATTTTGTTTCCCACATTTTCTCTGATAAATGTACAAAATGTGTGTACTTTTTAAATAAAAAGGAAGTCAATTGATTTTCAGTGATTTTCTTTCTTTCTTTTCTTCCTTCCTTCCTTCCTTCCTTCTTTTCATTCCCTTTCTTTCTTTCTTTCTTTCTTTCTTTCTTTCTTTCTTTCTTCTCTGTGTCCTTCTTTAAATAACGAAATCTGATACCAGATCATTGATTTAAAAAAAAAAAAGATGGCAAAGTAGGAGGCCCCAGCCCCAGTCCTTCAACAAAGATCAACCATTAGATAGCTACCCATGACCAAAAATAGCTCTGGGAGCTCTCAAGTGTCCACTTAAGATGCTTCAGCAATACAATGGAGCATGTGAGAATACCCACATGAAAAAAGTTGAAAGAACAGTTTAATTTTGCCTGCATCAACCTGTCCCCCTGGCTGGCACTGCTCAGCACCAAGAGGGAATCCCCTGGCCCCAAAGAGTAGTCCTAAATGGGAAAAGGGGAGTGGGGTGAGGGGCAAGCTTCCTCAACCTTTCAGGGCACTGCACAAAGAACCTACTTCAGATTCACCTCTTCAGAGACCAGCCAAGCTGAGACATCTAGGGATGGCTAGGAACAAAGAAGAAAGACAAGGGCTACCATTATCAGCCACAAAGCAAGAGCAATGAGTGACCCTGCAGAAGATCCCAGCACGCTTCACCAGTGGAGACCTCAGTAGCCCTTGTGGATCCTGCAGGCCACCCTCCAAGTTTCATCAGGAAGGACCTCAGTTGCAGACCCCAATAGTCTATTCCACAGAAGACGCAGCAGCTTTGGCTGAAGAAACCAAGATGGTGGTCACAGACACTCTTGCAGACTTCACCACTGAGGCTGTTGCCCCATCTTATTTCTCTTTGACAGATGCCAGCTGCCTAAGATGCTCCCTGCTCCCTCCCCCAGCTCCGGCGGAATCTGGGATCCTCACCAGCAACCAGTGCCAGCTTCTGTGGCTGTGAGCATGCAAGGTGCCCGCCAGGACCCCAACACCTGACCCTCACCGCTGTGCATGTGCTCGTGGTGAGCCCCCTGCAACTGCAGAGTAATGCCAACAGCGAAGCCCCCCCTCACAGCTGCTTGTAGGCCAGCAACTGGCCCTGACTCCTGTCACTCACTTACACAGATGGGCGTGCCTGCAGCTAGCCAGGCAGCTGGGCAACTACTTGCTGCTGGCCAAACTCCTCTCATCAGCTTCTACTACCAGGCTGTCACCCATGATGAGCCTCTGAAGTTGTGCAAGGCCACACTGACAGTCACGACCACCCTGCAGCTGCAGGTGCACCCCTATCTCGCCCTGGCCCCAGCCTTTGCCACCATGTGTGTTTCTGCAGCCAGTCCCTGCCGCTACGTTGGCCCCTGCAGTTAAGCACCTAAACATCAATAGCACTGGCCACCATTGTCTTCTGCCCTAGACCCTAGCCTCTGGACTTGGAAGTGCCACTGAGTACCCCAGCAGTCCTAGCAGCCATTGCAGATACTGCACGGCTCTCACCAAGAATCATGCAGTTGTCAACATTGCAAACTCCAGCAGCCTGGGCAAGTGAGTCGCCACCACCCTCTGGACCTTCAGCTGCCGTATACCCCCGCACATGGTGTTCCACATATAATCCCGAGGGTTACAGCACAACCAGCATGCACTGCCCTCAGGTGAAGGTCTTTTCAAAGTCAGTCCACTGATTCTGCAAGAGGTGACTATTCCATTACATTGGTAAAAGTATCTATCTAGTCAAGTTAAGAATACTCCACTACTATAATATGGCAATGTGTTTGTTAATCACTTACTTCTAGTATAAAGGTGAAAGGGCAGAAGAATTACAAAATAATTATAGCTATAATAATTTATTAACGAATACACAATATTAAAAGATGTAAATTGTGGCATCAAAAATATGAATTGTAAGGGGGCTTAGAGGGGGAGACTTTTTGTATGTGATCAAAATTGTTATCAGCTTAAAATAGACTGTTATAAGATGTTTTATGTAAGTCACAGGGTAATCATGTAGGTACACACAAGTTAAAGGAATCAAAACACACTGGAGGGGGCCCTGGGTGGCTCAGTTGGTTAAGCATCAGACTTCTGCTTGGGTCATGATCTCGCCGTTCCTATGTTCAAGCCCCGCGTCAGACTCTGTGTTGACAGCTCAGAGCCTGGAGCCTGTTTCAGATTCTGTGTCTCCCATACTCTCTGCCCCTCAGCTGCTCACACTCTGTCTTTCTCTATCTCTCAAAAGTAAATAAACACTAAAAAAACCATACTGGAATAGAAAACCATGAATTCACAAAGAAAGACAGCAAGAGAGGAAAAGAAAGGGAACCCAGGAACTACAGAACAGCCATAAAATAATTTTGAAAATGGCATTAGTAAGCCTTTACCTCTTAATAACTTCAGATGTAAATGATTTAAATTAGACAGTCAAAGGCATAGATAAGATGAATAGATTTTTAAAAATCCCAACTATTTGCTGCTTACAAGAGCAAATACCCATAAGCTCAAAGTGAAGAGATGATAACAGATAGCCCATGCAAATGGAAACCAAAGAGAGCAGTGGTGGCTCTACTTATATCAGAAAAAAAGACTTTAATAAGTCAGAACACAACACACACACACACACACACACACACACACACAAACAGTAACAAGAGAAAAGAAAGGTCTTTATAGAATGACAAATGGGTCAATTCATCAAGAGGTTATAGCAATTATATATATACACAACCTTAGACACCTAAGTATATTAAGCAAATACCAACAGATATGAAGAGAAAAATAGACAATAGAATAATTATAGGGACTTCAATAACACACTTTGAACAATAGAAAGATCATCCAGACAGAGAATCAATAAGGAAACATTGGGCTTGAAATAAATTTTAGACCAAATGAACCTAACAAACATACACAGAACAGCATCAGAATACACATTTTTTTCTCAAATGCACACAGAACATTCTCCAGGATAGATCATAGGATAGGTTGAAAAAAAAAAGTCTTAGCAAATTTAAGAAGATTGGGGGGTGCCTTGGTGGCTCAGTCGGTTAAACTAAGCATCCTACTTCAGTTCAGGTCATGATCTCGCGGTCCATGGGTTCAAGCTCCGCATCCGGTTCTGTGCTGACAGCTCAGAGCCTGGAACCTGCTTTGGATTATGTGTTTCCCTCTCCGCCCCTCCTCTGATCGTACTCTGTCTCTCTCCGTCTCTCAAAAAATGAATAAATGTTAATTTGTTTTTAATTTAAAAAGATTGAAATCATACCAAGTCTCTTATCTTACCACAATGGTATCAACTTAGAAATTAACGGGAGGAAAAACTGGAAAATTCACAAATATGTGGAAGTTAAGCAACATACTCCTAAATAACCGGTAGGTCAAAGATCAAATTAAATGGGAAATCGAAGCATATCTTGAAACAAACAAAATGGAAACAACATACTGAAACTTATAGGATACCGCATCAACAGTTCAAAGAGGGAAGTTCATAGTGATAAATGCCTACATTAAGGAAAAAAAATTCAAATAAACAATCTAATACAACACAAGAAACTAGAGAACGATTTAAGGTACAGGATACTGACTGCAGTTAACGCTAACATATTGTATACCTGAAAGTTGCAGAGACTAAATATTAAATATGCCTATAATAAGAACAACAAAATAAAATGATAATTGTGTAAAATGAAGGATGTGTGAACTAGCTTTATTGTGGTAATCCCTTCACAATATATATGTTCCCTTTTGTAAATTTTTTTAATATTTATTTATTTTTTGAGGGACAGTGAGAGAGACAGAGCACGACCAGGGGAGGGGCACAGGGAGAGAGGGAGACACAGAATCCAAAGCAGGCTCCAGGCTCTGAACTGTTGGCACAAAGCCTGACGCGGGGCTCAAATTCACAAACCATGAGATCATGACCCGATCCAAGTTGGATGCTTAACTGACCGAGCCACTCAGGAGCTCCTACAATATATATGTGTTTCAAATCATCACGTTATATACCTCAAACTTGCACTATGTGTTGTGCCAGTCATATCCCAATAAAGCTGAAAAAAATTTCAAAACACATGAAAAAAAAGAAAAACTGTAAAAAAGAAAAAATATAAATCATTTTTTGCGTAAGCTTCCCATGACAACCCCATTCTGCACCGAGTAAATCCAATTTTCTTTGCCTAACATTTACAGTCTTCATCCCCTTGCCCTAGTCAGTCTGTCGCTTAATTTTCTACCTTCTATGGGTGTGTTCACATTTTGGCCTATTGAATTCTGGGCCCCGCATTGGGCTCTGCAGTGACAGCGTGGAGCCTGCTTGAAATCTGATCTCTGCCTCTCTCTCTGCCTCTCCCCTGCTCATTCATGTTCTTTCTCTCTCTCAAAATAAATAAATAAAATAAATTTAAAAACTAGAAATATGTTGCACACAAATTCAAAGGAGAGAACATCCTCACAATAACCATAATTGTTTTTTAAAGTATTTTTTAATCCTATGCTATATCTTTCCCTAAAGAACAAGTACTTATATATATAATACATATGTAGCATATTACATATAAGAGAATTTACTTTAGTATAGGCAGTCAAGCATTATAAAAAATGGGTTCAGTTTCCTGAAATACAAAGTTTAAAAACACTCGTGCTTTAAAACAAATAAACTGAACCCCCCAAGCCTACCTCTCTAACTAATTTGTGGGTCAGAATGGAGTCTGGTATTTTAAATCCTTTATAATTCTTTATTTTAAAATTAGTCTTTAGGGGCGCCTGGGTGGCGCAGTCGGTTAAGCGTCCGACTTCAGCCAGGTCACGATCTCGCGGTCTGTGAGTTCGAGCCCCGCATCAGGCTCTGGGCTGATGGCTCAGAGCCTGGAGCCTGTTTCCGATTCTGTGTCTCCCTCTCTCTCTGCCCCTCCCCTGTTCATGCTCTGTCTCTCTCTGTCCCAAAAATAAATAAACGTTGAAAAAAAAATTAAAAAAAAATAAATAAATAAAATTAGTCTTTAATGATATGTATCTCTTCTGTCATATTATATTTTTTTATATGTGAGAAGAAATCATTTGCGTTCCTTAATTAAATAACTTATTATTTTTATTCTTTTTGCCCTATTATCCTTAGTCTTTTTGTCTAGCTAATGCCACTTTTACTCGTAATGTTACCAATACATTGCTGTACTTTTAGGTAGAAGTAGCATTTTCTGGGGCTGAAACATTCATTGAGGTTGAATGGAGAGGGAGGACAGGAACTGGGGGCAGAATGCTTTCCTTGGGCAGACCAGCCCTTCTCAATGTGCTGTCCACTGCATTGAGCTCAACTTGCAGGCTCTAAGGTAGAGGGAGTGGTATGTGATGGATAAGGACTGAGTACTTGAGGGTGCCTGGCTGGCTCAGTCAGAAGAGTGCACAGCTAGGAGCGCCTGGGTGGCTCAGTCGGTTGAGCGTCCGACTTTGGCTCAGGTCATCATCTCAGGGTCAGTGAGTTCTCGTCCCGCATCGGGCTCTGTGCCAACAGCTCAGAGCCTGGAGCCTGCTTCGGATTCTGTGTCTCCTTCTCTCTCCGCCCCTCCCCCACTCATGCTCTGTCTCTCTCTCTCTCTCTCTCTCTCTCTCTCAAAAATAAATATTCAAAAAAACAAAAAAGAAGAGTGTGCAACTCGTGATCTCGGGGTTGTGAGTTCAAGACCTACATTGAGTGTAGAGATTACTGAAACAAATAAAAACAAACAAACAAAAAAAGGATCAGGTACTGGGACTGGCATCTTCTCTTCCCTCTCTCATTCATTTCTTTTAATGATGACTTCAGCCACTCTTAGGGCAACTTTAGCCATCGTTTATGGTAAGTTCACAAATAAGAAAAAGCCACAAAACTCAAAAGAATATTTAAAGTCTAAATTATTAGCTTTTTTGTAACCCTAAGGTTATAATTGTGTTCTTTATGTTTTGTTGTATTTGAAAGGTTGTGATCAAAGAAAAACAATGGCTTAAAAAATATAGACAGAAAAATAAACCAAAAATACATATTGAGTATAGGATCTTTTTTTTTTTTTTTTGAGAAAACCTAAAATTTGCAAACTTAAATAAAGATTTGAAGTGGCACCTGGGTGGCGGAGTTGGGTGAGTGTTCGACTCTTGATTTCAGCTCAGGTCATGATCTCATGGTTCATGAGATCAAGCCCTGTGTTGGGCTCTGCACTGACAGTGGGAAGCCTGCTTGGGATTCTCTCTCTGTGTCCCTTCCCTGCTCCTGCTCTCTCCCTCTATCTCACAAAATAAATAAATAAACGTAAAAAAAAAATGGGTATTTATTTAATGACTTGTTCAAGCACAGTTGGAAGGAGGAACTTAGCATATCAGAGAGGACCTCAGTCTCCACTTCAAGTTTATACCCATTGGCATTTTAGAGAGCACAAGGAGTGATTCTTTCCCTGCCTAACGGCGGAACCTGTTGAAAGACAGCTAGAGGAGACTTGAACATAGGCCACCTTTATAAAGGTCATATTGAAAATTATGGGCCTGGTGTGGGCAGCATTTCCTAATAATGCTTCACCAAGTTAGACAAATCTACATACCTAATCCCAGTCAGTGCTAGACACACAAGCCTCTCCAGGTACATCAGTAAAATGAACAGCATGGAATAGGAGAGTAGAACATCTGCTTCCTGGTGGTCCTTTGACAATCTAGAGGATACCTTTTGAGAGGAAGCTGGAAGGACTTTTTCTTCCTAACTCACTAATTGCCTAACTAGTTTTTCTTCCTTACAAGGGGAGTCATAACCGGTGGGACAAGATACCTGAAATTAAAAGGCATCTTCTCATGATGGGAAGAATATAGAGATCACCCCCCATTCCCAGCAACTCTTACTGGAATATAGAAACCTAGAAAAAGGGAAAGAGCTGCTATCACATATGTCTTGGGTATAAGAAAAGAATACAAGGATCTACTAGGTATGGTACATAAATAAAAACAAAAAAGATACCAAAAATGATGAGGTTTCAAAAGCTTCAGAAGGAAGAAGCATTCATTTAGATTTTGATTCATCTTCCTTTCCACATTGGGTCAGAATGTAAAAAGGTAAATATATTAATTTTCAAAAATGTCACCACTTCTGCTTATTTGTAAAAAGAAAAAAAGGCTCATTAAAATGAGTTAAAATAGATCTAAAACTTGTGATTCAAGGCCAACGTGCCACAGAGTCATGACAAACAGAACACAGATTCATATGGATACTAAAAATTCTGAATAAATTATGCAGATTGAATACATAAGTATTCTTCTTTTCAAATGCGTGTTGTTAAATAAATCCTTTGAAAGCATTACAGAACTACTCGTATCTTTATTAACTATTTTATCAGTGATCTATTACTAAATAGAAAACTACCAATAAAGAATTTCATTCTGTAGGGTCATTTATTTGACTTTTTATAGAAGTCTCAGATTCACATAAATGTTGTAAAACTCTACTACCATTGCTGACTCTCTCATAGTCATCGTATTTTCAACCTCCTACCCCTTTGTGCCTCAGCTGCATTTAACATGTTGACTATTCCTGGCTTATTGGAAAAACTGTCTTTCCTTGTCATTTTGACACCATTTTTTCCTGTTTCTTCCCACTGGGCTGGTCATTTCTCTTGAGCTTCCATTGTTATCTCCTCCTGTTCTCCAATGTCATTCCCTGCTAGTGTTGCTCAACCTTCCGTTACAATGTGCTCTTCCTCTGGGTGAGCTTACCTGTCTTCATGACTTTATTTGTCCTCTGTACCTTTGCTCTCTTTTCAGAGTTCGTGCATGTATATTCACCTGCATAACTAATATATTACTTGTAAATTCCAAAATAATCTTAAATCCAACATGTCCAAAATTAAGCTCCTCATCTTCCACACTAACCTGCTTTTCTTCCAGTAGTTTTTATCAGTGAATGGCCATTCTATCCACTCAGTTGCATAAGTCAGAAATCTGGGAGTCATTCTTGATATCCCCTCTGCAGTATCTGTGATATGAAGTTAATCAGGAAGGCTTTATAAAATCTTATCCCCCCTCCCCCAAAAGAAGGTGTAATTAAAAGTAGTTGTAAAAAAAGTAAATAAAAATATGGGTAGAAACATAAAATGTTGCTGGGAAATGACAGTGAAAGTTGGTGAGAGCCACACAGAAGATCTTCCCTGGCGGTTATTTAATTCTCGTATACCTATTTGTAACAAAGGATTGACAGAATCAAACATATGTGGGTCTCTAAAAGAAAATATCTCCCCAACTATCTTTGGGGTTTCTCTGGAAAAGTAACACAGTGCTCATTGGGTTGAGCCTTTAAAAAGAGATGTTGTTTCTCTTAATGTCAGTGGATAGGCCTGCTTTGCATCATCAATTATTATCAAAAATACATTTGGACACTAGCATTCAGAATGTCTTCTCACTTCAGCCTTTCCTCACACAAGGTGGGTGTAGCAGATCTGGGAACAAATTAAACGGCGTTAGCTTGTTTGTGTTCTTTTCCAGAGAACATCCTTCTGGAAAAGATCTATTTTCTACTCATTGTAAGCTACAGGATAATGCATACGGAGTAACTATCTCGGTACTTACAGAATTAGCTGGGCAAGCCTTGTTACTGCCTTAAGAGATTTTTAATTATATAGTTTATTTCAGTAATTGCTTTATTTTATAGTGCACTTACTTTGTGTACATGGCAACTGTTGTTCCTTTAATTATAAGGTTGAGTATCATATAATTACAGAGTAAATACACAGTTATTTCTGTCGTCTGTGCCAGTGTTTAGGTAACTTGGTGTTTGCACAAAGGAACCAAATGGTACTGGGAAGCCTTTTATTTGATTCCCATATAAATAGGCCCCAGCACAAAATCTGATCATGTATTATATTATTTTTCCTTTTACATCATTTGCAAGTGCCATGAGATAAGTTACGTTGCAATGAGAAGTAACATCATAGGCTTTTTAAAAATGTCCTACTTACTTTCATAAGTATCAAGAAACTTACTTTCATAAGTATCAAGGAAATCACTTATTATGGTCCCTTTAATTTAATGCTTTCCAATTTCAAGTTTTATTCTTTGTAATTGCTATCAATTCCTAGCTTAAACCTAATACAGCTGTCTGAAAATTAGAAAAATAAATCACAATTCAGAGTATATTCAAATACTTATAAGTTCACAAACGGAAACAAGAAAAATGAGAACAATGGACACTTTCATTTCAGTCTCATTAACTGTTACCATAATTATTAAAGATATTTTTATTTTGTGATTTCTATAAGGTCAGTTTTACATCAATTTCTACAATGACCTAGGGTTTGAAAGGTTTTTAAAAATGATGTATTTTAGGGGTGCCTGGGTGGCTCAGCTGGTTATACATTTGACTCTTGATTTTAGCTCAGGTCGTGATCTCACAGTTCATGCATTTGAGCCATGCGTTGTGTTCCACACTGATGGTACAGAGTCAGCTTCGTATTCTCTGTCTCCCTCTCTCTCTGCCCCTCCCCTGCTCACTCTCTCTCTCTCAAAATAAAGAAACATTGAAAAAATGATATGTTTTATACTTTAGTTTCTCCTCATTAATCATGCCTAATAATCAAATAAACCTGTTCATTAATCAATTCATTCTATCAACATTAATTTGATGCTTACTGTGTTCCAGGAACTGAACATGCTACATTCCACGTGCTCATTATTTAGTAGGAGATGTAAACAAACAAACCAATGATGGTAACTCGTGTTAAAATGCCCCCAATATTGCTCCATAAATGGCTGAGGTGTGGTGCAGAGGAATCATCAGTTACAATGAGGGCAGACAAGGTTGGAGACTAGGACGGAAAGAAATTGGACCTTGAAAGCTGAAAAGTCACCCTCTACACAGGCAAGATAAATTTTCGGAAAGTGATATCAAAAAGTACAATAATGACCACTACTGGTTAAGGCTTGATAGAAAGGAATAGTAGTTCCATTTTGTAGGTCAAATATACGTGTGAGTCTCTTAAGCCAAAGATTAGAGTCTACTAATAATAAGGTTAATTGATGGCAAGGAGAATTACAAATAAGATTTTCTATTGTCCCCAAACTACAACCCTAATATAAGTAAAATGATTTTGTACAGAATTGGCAATTGAAGGATGTGAGTACATGGAGATACTGAGAGAACTTCCTGCTATAGGACAGAGCCACAGAGAACTCACCCCCGCAGAATAGAGTCTTGAGCATGTATATGATTCTACCTGCACCCAAACTAAGAGCCATCTCTGTAGCTCAGCCAGTGTGCATAGGGCAACAAACCAAGTTCACTGCTGATTTAGTATGGCTAAAGAGTTATGCTGTTTTGGGAGAATGGTATAATAATTGCTCTACGGTGTAATGCATTGCTTAATATCCAATGTGAATTAGAATAGGAAACATATTGTGTATATAGGATATTTCCACAAGTACATTTCCAAGGGAGCTGAAAAGACTCAAATATATATATATATATATATATATATATATATATATATATTCCACAATTTACTGGAATGTGTTTCCTCTTTTGCTTCTAGAGTGATCATTACCCTTCTAGGTTCATGGTGAATTGGAGCCCACTGATGATTCTGAAACTCAGCTCCTTGGACTACTCCTTTGTAGTTCTTGTCATGATTTCTTTTAAGCTATACTTAAAATATCAAGATCCTCCAATGTAGATTTGGAGTTAATCTGATTAACTGAAGTTAATCTACTGAGGCAAGGTCAGAAGAAATGCTTTAAGGACTTTTTGAAGCATGCCCTCACATGTGGCATGGTTGGAGGGTTACTGGGAAACCATGCTGTGGAATGCTCATCTTGATGCCAAATGAGCCTTGATATCAAGAGACGAGATTGTAAGCAAAAGCCTCGGTACAAAAGATCTTGTTAGCTACACACTAGAAGGGCTTTGTCTTTACCAACACTGAGAAAATGCTTTGAGTCTTTTTCAGATAAAACTATTTCAGGTAAAACTAACCATGCCTCCTCGCATAGAAGGCTATAAGTTATGGAGACTTTTCATGTCTTAATATTATGAACATCAGTTACTTCTAAAGTTACAAGGAACAGTTTTTCTTGTATAAACCACAACACCGCAATAGAAAATGAGCTGGGAGGTGGTTAAGAATAAAAAGTAAATTAACTCGTCAATAAGAGAAAAAGATATAAATGTGCTTCTACTTACCGACATTTCGTAACTAAGAACATGCCTCCTCACTAAATGCACATATCAGCTTAAAATCCGCTTTATGGTCAATAGGGAAATATTATAAAGAAAGGGAGAAGAGAAAGAACAGATAACTCAGAAATTTCCTCAGTTAATATTTTAACTGGAAATTAATCAGCTCTTTGCTTGACTTCCTGTGTATCAGAAATGTGTGTCGGAGGTAAGGTACAGTCTTTAATGATCTGATATAAAAACCACAATTTATACACTTATATTTTAAAAAAATTAGCTATTTAAAAATAAAGTTGATTTTCTATGAAATCTCCTAAATAACTGAACAGGATTGAAGTTATGAGTTGGGTCTGACAAGTTTGCTTCAGTAGAATTACTATATATTTTCTAAAATCTCTTTCAATATAAAACTTTATTTATAATCGTTTTAAGAAAGGACGACCAGAATTGCATGCCATAACTGGAGGTCACATAAAGAACCAACACTTGTTAATTTTTTTGTAGCACTTGCTTAATTTTGTTTTCAAAGCAAAAATTCCTGTTTGTATAGTTTGGATAATACCTTGATAACCAAATGCACAAATATACACGCGTGTGCAAGCACACACGCTTTCAGAAAATACCCTGTCAAAAATAAATGGGCTAAGCATGGCTCACAAATCTTTGATTGCCTTTTCCATTTGTCCAAGTGCCTCCTCTGAAAAGCAGGATCACAACAGCCTGCATTTCATCACTGTCCAAGAATTAAGTTTGGCTAGAACCTGGCTCTTAGGCAGACCTAAAATCATGTCCATTACACTTGTCTAAAGGTTAATTATATATTCTCATATTGTGGCTGGCTTCTCACTTGTGCTAGCTACCACAGTATTTAATTTTAAGAACAATTAGTAACCACATGTTTTGCGGATAGGGGGAATCTTAACATCTGAAACAAGGTTTCTACAATATATTTTGTGCATACGAATTCTGTGTCAAACGCAGTATTTGGTTTCTGACATAGGGGAAACTGGAGACCAGGGATCTCTCTAGGGAGCTGTCAACACCCTTTAGATTTTTTTTTCATATGTTTACAGTGTTACCAGCACCAGCTCTTAATAACAACATGGATGTGAAGAAGATTCCTGAAAGTTATACCTTAATCATCATCTTCACATTAACCCACACCAAATCTTGTAGCCACTCGTTTTCTGAGTGCATAAATGGATGCTCAATAATATTCTGTCTTGAAGAATGAAATTTGTAAAGATTCCTGGACTTGGGCGAACATAAAAGTTTTTGGTTTTAACCTGAGACAACTCACAGGTCTCCTCTGGCTTCCCCTAAATTTTTTACTTCTTCTGATTATATCAGAGAGGAAGTCTACATTAGGGCCTGGTTCCTCTTCAGTACCTTTTTTTCATTTGTTAACCCGTCTCTTAACAAAGAGCTTGTATTCCCAGCCCTGGGCCATTGATACAACGAGAGCAGCCAAGGGAATGAAGCTAGTGGGGCTGGAGCAACCCAGAGGAGCATCAATCAATTGAGCACATGTCATGTTGATAATAAATACTGAAAACTAGGAATCCTGAGTCTACAAACCCAAAGGGCGTCCTGTATTTCATTCAGACGTTGGGGTAGCACTGTCCCTTTCATCTGAATTTCCTGACGGGCCAGGCAAATATGATCTTACTCTCGGTAATATTGTATGAAGCTCACAACAGGCAAACATTCTCATTTCCCAGACATATTCCCATGGGTGCATTCATGTTCTTTCGAGAACATCAGACTTTTCTGCTATGACAACTCAACTAGATGCATGCACTTCTCTACGTGATGGCAGAAGGTGTAGGAAAGGTAATAAAAGCAGCACCTGATGAAGAGAGCTTTCCTTCTTCCCTTCCTCTCTTGTGCAGTCATAAACTTTGTCCTTCATACTGTCCCAAACAACAAATGGAATTTTCCTGAGACCCCGGGACTTCTTAGGGAGAGGAAAAAGGTCAGAGTATCTCTCACTCGGTGAGGAAACCTCACTAGTTTTACAATGTATGAAGCTACACTTGTCAAGGAAATTTCTTTGCTAAATATTCATTGAATCCTTAGTAGAGCTAGCTGGTGCTGGGAGCCGGCAATAGCGAAGCAAATTGAAATGGCTTCCTGCCATCAAGTCAGTCGGTCTAGTGAGTGTGAGAGAAACTAGTGTATCTCCAGCATCTAGAACAATGGCTACCTCATTGTCATCTCTTATCATATATTTCAATAAATCATTTTATAGTTTGACAAGATTATACAAATACCGGTGGGAAAAGGCACAGAAATGTGAAAGAGCAACACAATTTCACTGACAGGAACTGAGGCTTCAAACTGTTGAGTGACTTGTACACATATACAGCTACTAAGTGCCAGAATTAGAATATAACGCCTATTTCTAGAGCTAGCCCCTTTTGTCACTAGATGAGAGTATCATGGTCTAGACAAGGAGTGATCAGGGTTAATGTGCAATGCTTAACTAGGCTGGCTTGTCTAGCTTAGCGTTCCTGGGCCTGCCAGCCCTCCGTGGGGGCTACTGAGAATTATTTTTTTAATTTATATAACAGGCCTGACCCAGGCTTATGCCTCTACGTCTTTTTAACTGCATCTGGGGCATGGTGTTTACCATATACCTCTCTGCATTGGTGAGACAGTACTCCCCCACCTTTTAACATCCTGAATATCCTTATACCTGGAGAGTTCCTGAGAGAGGAGGAGGGCAAGGAAGAAGGAAAGTAAGAATTCTAAGAAACATCCTGGGCTTAGTGCTTATCTTCTTTCTACTGAGGTTTTCTGGTTGGTATTCAGGTTTCCGGAAGCGGTGAATTCTTATATGGCTGGTAGGTGGGTCACCAGCTCCTGTCATCATGAAATTCACATATAAGTCCAGTAACGTGTGTTTGAAACACACATTAAAGGGAAAGAAACAACCAAAAACAATAGTGTTAATACATTTGTAAATTTTGGAATAATTTCAGATTTATAGACAGTTTGCAAATATGGTACAGAGTTCTAATACGTCCTCCATCTAGCTTCCTTAATGTTAACATTTTATATAACCATGGTATGTTTATTAAAACTAAAAAAAGTACTTGTGTTCAGGACTTTCAACACTTTACTGGGAGTCATAAAAGATTCATGAATAACTGGAGATAAATTCCATATCCTTGTTTGGAAGACTTAACATTATAATGATGCCAGTTCTTTTAGAATTAATGAATAAATTTAATATAATCCCTATGAAATGCCAGTGGGACTTCCTTTAGAACTTGACATAATAATTTTGTTTTATTTTAGAAAAGTGGAGTAATAAGAAATTTATCCTACTGGATATTAAAATATGTTATTGACTCAAAATGATGTGGTATTAATGTAATAAAGAGACAAAATGAATGAAAGAAAAGAGAACCCTCAGAAATAGATCTAAGGTAAACACAAAAATATGATACAGATTGAATCAGTAGAAAAGGATGGATTATTTCATAAACACTTTGGATCAAATGGCTACAGAGTGATTTTGAGAATCATATATATTCCTAATAGATTAAGATTGTTAAACAGAATAAGAATGTTACATTATATATATGCATATGATTTTATAGTGAGAAAGGATGTTAAAAAGTTATAACAAAGGCAGAGATCATAAGCTTGAATATCAATTCAGCTACACACATTTTTAATATATTTCCATAAGGAGAAGTAAAAAAAAAACCTATATTCCTGAAAGTGGTAGATAGAACATGTCATTCCAAAATATGTCACTACAGCATAAGGATTCTTTTACGCTAAAGGCCCTTAAAAAACAAGCAAACAGCAAATGCAAGCCAAGCATTTCATCTGCCCTTTTCTTCTGAAAACAGGAGATAAAAATTCCCATGTGAAAAATGCCCTTCCTTTACCAGGAGAAAAGAAATATTCTTCAATGGGGAATCAAAGTTGAGAGAATTCTATACAAACAGACATTGTTAAAATAATTTTTATCTTCCTTTGGCCTCTCCATCTATTTTAGTTTCTTTTTCACAATTGCCTCCCTTCGTTCAACCTAGTATAACAGCATTTAGGTATTTTGCCACTTCTTTGAGCTTCGTTTCCTTATGAAATCTCCTGCGTCATGTAAAACTTATATAAACTTGTATACTTTTCTCCTGTTAATCTGTCTCATATCAGTTTAATTCTCAGGCACAACTGAAAAAGTCTAAAGAGGGAAGATAAATAATTTTGCCTCCTCTATGTTCCAAAAACATTTCCATGTGGAAAACTTATAAATTTAAAAATAGACTTAAAATCCAAACACAGAGAAGATTAATATCCTTAAATTATAAAGAACACTTAAAATCATGACAAAACATGAAAATTCCATTTAGAATAAAAAAACGAACATGAACAAGAACTGTGCAGGAGAAGATAGAAAAATAGTCCTACACATATTAAATATATACTGACTCAGACAGAGATGCAGTTTTCAAGAAGACATCAAAAATCTGTTAGGGAATTGGGAAAGATTTAATTCAAAAATGACTACAGCCAGTGTTATCTTCAAACATGTAGTTTTGGAACGTCAATTCACAGAATCCATAGAACTATTCTATGAATTATTTTGGCAATATGTCTAAAACTTTGAAAATTCTGTGATTCCTTTTATGTAACAAATCCTTAGGAAATAGTAAAACATTAGAATAAAGATTTAACCACCAATATAACTGTTGTTATATCACTTAACAAACAAACTTAGAATTAGTTTGAAGGCCCTGCAATAGAGTGATCGAGAAAATTTTGTTTCATTTATATGCTGACATACTAGAGATTAATAAAAATAATTTTGTAAAAAATGTATTTATTGACTTGGGAAATGTTCACTATTTGTAGTTAGGTAAGAAAACATACCGTAAAACATAACTTCATAAAATATGCAAATAAGTACATAAAAATATCTAGAAATATACACATCAATATGTACTTTTAGTAATAATGACTTTATTTTTTGGTGTTGCTTAGTGATATCATTTTTATCTATATATTTGTTATGCTTCTTAGTGTTTAAATTAAAAATAAAATAAATTGTAGAAGTTGTCTCTATGCTAATCAGGTAAATTAGATGGACAAATGCCCCATGAGTTTACCTTGTACTAAAAATTGCCACCAGTTGTTACTGAGCAATCATTTTCATAAGCAATAGCATGAAAGGATGCTAAAAATTTACAGGAAATGAGAATGTGTTCCATCATTAATATCATTTCAGTTCAGTTAAGTTAAAAAGTCAGATAAGGCCCTAAGGTCACATGGAGTCTTTAATGGAGCATATGTTTGATTCAATAGAAATGTTATAGCCAAAACATTTGCATCAATGAACTACACATGAATTAAAGATAAGTGAATCAAAAGCCTTAATGTACTGATTTGGAGTCGCAAAATCTGTATAATTGTTAAATGTTTCATTAATTTACCAAATGGTTCCTACTTCATGTCTTTTTCTATTTGCAAATTAGAGATAGTACAAAATACATTCGATCTTAATTAGAGATAGTACAAAATACATTCTATCTGTGCACCGTACAAAATGTTAAGCTAATACTTAGAAAACACTTAGAGTTCTTTTGAAGAATGCAAAATGTATATCAATAGAAAGAATATTATGTCTTTTAAGAGAAAGGTTTATGACTACAAATAATTTTTGAAACAGTATTAAGCTTTAATGTACCTGTTCTTATAATACTAATAATGATACAAATTATATAGCAATGCATACTTTAAAATGTTTTAAAATGTGATTTCATTGAAATTCACATCAACTCTGAAATAGCTAAGCAAACTTTATAAGCCAATATGTGGAAAATCGAAGCCCAGGTGGTTAAGATGTGAGAGATAATTGTCTGCTAGCAGACAAGAGTGGTCAGTTATTGGTATCTGTCTTTAAAGAATCGTGACAAATCTTCACAAGGAGATAGCCGGGCTTGTGAAGAAGTCTTGAAATTATTCCATACGAACATTGGTAGAGAGAACTGAAGAAATCTAGCTTGGAGGAGAGACTGTGCTCGATACAATGAGAGCTGAGTTCAAATATCAACATGTTACTTTGGATAACAGAGAATCTCAGATTTATTTTTGTTTGGTTTTGAACCGATGACCACCTAGGTTTGCAACCTGGTTCTGCCCTTTCATGACTATGAGACCTTAGAAGCCTTGGCTTCCTCATCTATAAAACAAAGGTAAAGTTTTTGATACTTATCTTCATTTTAGCGGATAAAATGTGGATTTGATTCTGAACCTTAGAAATAAATGTAGTAGTTCACCCATTTAGATTAGAGAATGCTTTGAAACAATAACAGGCAATTTACTAAAATCAAATTCACCAACAATAATGTGAGACAAACGTTTTAAAAAATGATTGAAAGCATTGGGATAGTGTCTACCTTATAGTAGAGATTCAGAAAAATATAGCTAATATTAAACTCATTTTGTGTCTTTTTAAGAAAATGTTTATTTATGTTGAGAGAGAGTGTGCACACACACACACGTGCGTGTGAACAGGGGAGGGGCAGAGAGAGAGAGAGAGAGAGAGAGAGGGACAGAGAGAATCCCAAGCAGGCTTCACATCGCTAGCACTGAGGCCCATGCCTGGCTCCATCCCAGGAACCCATGAGATCATGACCTGAGCCGAAATCAAGAGTCGGACAATCGGCTGACTGAGCCACCCAGACGTCCCACATTTTGTGTCTTTTGATGTCCTATGCAGCCACCATGTGTTGACTGCTGAATATGATTTTGACAAATTAGCCTTTACAAAGTCTGTTTCTCAGGTTGGGTGTCAAACACATTAATTCTTTGATGGCTGATCATCTTCGGAATTCCTGAGTTTGAGAACAAACATAAAGTGCTCTGGGAAATTTAGAATTGCACTTTTATCTCCAACTACCCATATTGTTTTGGGAAACCTCTTTCTCCTTTTGTGGATTAGGTAACTCATGTTACTGTTCATATTTAAGCATTCTCAATGGTTAAGGCTGAGATATAATCTGGAAATGGGGCTGCAATCTTTGGAAGTTCCAAGATCTGGCAAAGACTCCCAGGTGCCCCATGTATGACTCTATAGAGTTTACCAGCAATTCCAGGTTCACACAATCTAACCCTAGGCATCATTAAGACTCTGGCTTCTCAAGGGCAAACTCAAGATCCTTCGAAATCACCACAAGACCACTAAGCTAATGGTTACACTCACAGCCTCTAGAATGAAATAATTTTGGTTCTAAACTTCCTATAACATGTGTTGGGTATGTGATCTTTTCAAATATTAAGCCTCTCAGTGTCCCAGTTACTCGATCAGTAAAGTAGGTTAAAGTAGGGATTTTTAATAGCTATCTGCTTCAAAGTCCTGTTGTAGGAATGACATGAATGAATATATTTAGATGGCCAGGATGATTCCAGAAATGTTAGTTATTAGTATTTTCCAAACTGGCTACAATAATACATTGTGAGAACAATGCACCTTACAAACTCTTAAGGCATACATTTTGAGAATCTCTTCCAGGCTTTTCTTCAGTGAGGTTTCATATCTACTCAAATTCAGGGTGGTTTTGAATACATGTTGGCAAGTTGTCTGATGGGTAGAAATTCTACTGAGAGTAGCCTTCTAAGACAGTTTGCTCAGGTTCAGTTAATATTGTATTGGTCTTTGATCTTTAGGTTTGTGTATCATACTTGGGAAAATGCTAGAAAAAAAAGGAAAGAGCCAGATGAAGGAGAGGCAGTAGAATTTAGTAATTAAACCATTATACCTGAACAGTAATATTAGGGAAGAATAGGGAAGATACCAGAAGAAAGAAAGGAGCAATAATAGAAAGGGCAGATACCTGACTCGTTGACTGGGATAAAGTTCTCAAATATTTTAGCTGGAAAGGATGAAGTCCAGGAGGCCTATGAATTAAGTTCCTTGGGGAAAGGGATGTGACTAAGAGAACAGATAAAAGAAAAACTTAGAGCTCCTCATGGTTACATAAGCCGGACTGAATATATGACCTGTTCTCAGTTCCAGCATTACGTTTATCAGATATCAGAGAACTATGACAAATAATGATAACAAATACACGAAGAGAAATAAAACAGGTGTCAAAAGTTCTTTGAAGTGTTTCTTTAAAAGTAGATTGAGTCATTCTTTATTTAATACATCAATTAGTTGTTGGGAATTCAAAGTATTTTCCCTAGAAATACTGTTTTAAACTATAGTTAGTCCCACAAGAATACCAAGTATCTATAATACAAAATATAACTGTGGAGTACTACTGAACGTGTCACTTTCTACCACCATGTACGATGCTTGTATAATATAAAAATAAAGTGTAAAATACAGTTTGCTTTTATAAAAAGTATAAAATAAAGCATATATAATACACAACCTCAATCCCTAATTAAAGAATACAAAACCCCCCACATACCTGTTAAGTCATGAGTAGATGATTCCTAAAGTGTATCTGTCTGAATCCAACAGTGCAATAAGTATTAAGATGAAATTTGGCATCCTCATTTAAGTGAGGTTAAAGTCCTCACTTAAGTGAGGACTGGCTAAAGATGTCTGGTGTCAGCATACTGGAAGTTCTAGTCATTGCAATCAAAATAAAAAGGAATGATGAATACTAACATGGGATAAAAGAGCCAATTTTTTATTTGTATACAATGCAATGGACATTGGGAAAATCCCAGAGAATAAATGGAAAAATTTTCAGAAAGAACAAGCTCTGAAACATGGATAGATTGCAAATAAATGTACAAAACCTGCCTTCCTACACAATAGAAATAATCACTTGGAAAATGTTCTCTGATAGCTGCATATTACATTCACAATAGTCACATGTATGTAACATTCCTGAAGCTAAGTACATTTTGGAAATCCATATGAAGGAAACGATCAAAGTTTATTAAGTGACGTAAGATTAACCTGTATAAAAATTTCTATTTTAAGAATATAAATTCCCTCAGTTAATCAATGTAATTTCGTGTAGTTCTAATTACAATTCTAAGTAGACTTTTGAGGAGTAGGATAAGAACTGAACAAGTAATTCAAAATCATATTTGGAATAATTAACAATAAAGAATAGGCTATAAATTTTTATGAATAAAAGATGAGGGAAGACACTCCATCAGATTGCAAAGACAATGGAGAAAGTCATTTAAAAATGATCCTGGAACAAGAGGACATATCCATATGGAAAAAATCAAACTCAACCTGCACTTCTCACTCCATGCAAAATTTAAACTCAAAATGAATTGTAATGTACATGTAAATCACAAATATAAAATGTATACATTTTGAGGGGAAAAAAGCCATAGGAGAAAATCTTTGTGACCTTTAATCAGGCAAAGTGGTCTTAGGTATAAAACCAAAAGTTCAATCATAAATTTAAAAATTGGTAAATTATATCTCAATTAAAACTTTTGCTCTGCAAAAGACATTAAGAGAATAAAATGACAAGCCACAGACTGGAAGAAAATATTTACAAATCACGCACTAGGCAAAGAACATGTATCTTGAATCTTAAGAAAATTTAAAAGTTGACAGAAAAACAATATTTGTAATTGACTAAAATATTTGAACAGGGTGCTAACCGAGAAAGATATGAGGATAGCAAATGAGGACAGGAAAAGATGTTCGACACCATTAGTCATTAGAGAAATACAATTTAAACATACAAAGGACAACATGGAGAGATGTTTTGAGATGTTGGGATTATTCTGACTCCAGTCCTTCACGGTGATTACCAGATCTATGCATGTCTAAGTCTCATAGAACTGTACACCAGAAACACTACAAAACAAGTAAACAAAAACCAATGAATTGTATGTGTTTTAAGTTTAAAATTTTAATTACAATAAATTAATGATTGGGTGAATAAAAAAATTACAATCAAAATACTGTGGCAAAGAATTTTTAAAAATCATTTAAATAGGCTAGTCCCCAGCGATATACCAAAATATCCATGAGAATTTAATATATAATAATGATGAATTTTCAAATAAGTGGGAAAAGATGGACAGTGGAATGATATTGAGGCAACTGGATAACAATGGGGGGGATAGCCCACACCTAACAAAAAAATAAATCCCTTTTAAATCAAGTTTTTATATTAAAAAAGAAACTACCGGAAGAAATTCTAGAAGAATATTTTTATAATATTAGGGAGAAGGCAATTTTTTCTAAGATGACAACAAAGGTAGAACTCAAAAAGTAAAACTGTTAGATTTGAATATATAAATTTTAAAACATACATGTAAGCAATGTGAATAGACAAATAATGAGCTAGGAAAAAAAACTTGCTTTTGAAAACTCAGCAGGAACTAGAGGTATAGGTTCTAAGGTGCACAGTCCATGTTATGCAAATGAGCCATGGCAGGAACTAATCAAACCCAGACCCTACATAGAAATCTTCATACCCAGGAAGACATAGGTGAACACATTTAAAGTAGATAAAGTGTGGACAAGAACACATACACATGTAGAATAAGTAGGTTAATATATCTATATTATAATTGCAAAGGGCTCAAAAGGACAATTTGGACACACTTAAAGTCATTATCGTCTATTACAATTCTATTTTCGAAGTGCAAATAATGCTTATCTCTTATTTATTTATTTAAGTGTATTAATTTTGAGCCAGAGAGAGAGAGAGAGAGAGAAAGCGAGCGGGGTAGAGGCAGAGAGAGAGGGAGAGAGAGAATCCCAAATAAGCTCCGTGCTGTCAGTGCAGCACCCTACAGGGTTCTATCTCACCAATCTTGAGATCATGACCTAAGCCCAAATCAAGAGTAGGATGCTTAACCGACTTATCTTTTATTTAAGACAAAATTGAATTTCATTCTGTCTTTGACTTTTAAACCAGGCAATGATGGGCAAGCATATAACTTGTATCTGTTTGAATGTTTGTAAAATTAGAAATAATAGCATCTTAATGTAAGCCACCTCCATAAGCATCATTATCACATAAGCCATAATCTGAGAATGTGTTTGGTAATGGCTTTTATTCAGCCTCTTCTCGTGAGTGGAAAAACTCTACCTTAAACCTTAGTTTTAAATAGGGAACGTGATTCCTAACTCTACCTCATGTTTGGCATCTTTATTCTCTATTGTCCTTCATGAGCCGGTCACTTGGCTTTCTCACCCTGCTTCTTGATTAACAGTCTAGAGGACATGTGGCTTAAGCCCCACTTACTGCTTTGCATTTTAATTCTATTTAATTTTGGTCTCAGAAATCTTGATTTTGTTTTGAATATCACTTATTTTTTGTTTTTACATTTTATGTCCAATATTCACATGTTTGAAGCAATCTAGAAGAAATCTCAGAGTACCAACTTCTTGTTCTACTTTTAATAAAAGTGTAAGCTAAGCCTGAGGGAAGAGTATTAGTATTACTGATATTAGTATTGTCCATATTCTTTTCTTTAAGTTTATTTATTTATTTATTTTGAGAGAGACAGAGCATGAATGGGGAAGGGCAGAGAGAGGGAAAGAAAGAGAATCTCAAGTAGGCTCCACACTGTCAGCACAGAGCCTGATGAGGGGCTCTGACCCATGAACCGTGAAATCATGACCTGAGCAGAAGTTGGACACTTAACCAACTGAGCCACCCATAGGCTCCTATAATCTTAATATTGCATGAAAAATTAAGATTAGTATGAAGTCTTTAGAATCCACATGAGATTTAGACTAGAGTTGCCAAATAAAGTACAAAGAAGTCAATGAAATTTAAATTTCAGATAAACAATGAATAATATTTTTGTATGAATAACTCTCAAATACTGCATGGAACATACTTATACAAAAATATTTGAGTTTTAATAGAAACTAAAGTCTAACTATATCTTTATTCCTGTATCTTTATTTACTAAATATGGCAATCTTAAATTAGGCACAATAAAAGATTTCTTACAATGAGAATATTGGATCTTCAGCATCATTTATTGTTTCTGAAACCTTTAAGTTTTAAACACTAAACTATAGGCATTATAGGTCTCTACTTCCCAGACTTGTGAAATTAGATGAGTCTATGTCTGTAAAACATTTAGCACAGTGCCTGATGCAGGAAAGAGTTTCAGAGGTGAAAATTATTAATGTATGAAATACTGACTGTATTGAAACTGAGGATAAATACTTCAAATAAAGGAATAAGAGATCAATATAAATTAATGGTTTCCAGGAAATGTGTAAAATGATTGGTCTTTAAAAAATGACTGGTATTTGGATATGAGAGAAGCAAAGGAAACCTTCTCACTGGATGAAGTTTGGGAGTAGGGGGTACATAGCAAATTTATGGACTAATCATTGGATTTGGAAAAGCCAAAGAGGAGACAGTTTTGACAGGTTTTCTGCCATAATATCATGAAATAAATTTGCAAGGGGAGGAAAAATTCAGGTAATGAAACACTCTGAAAGGCAAGCAGAAGAATTTGGATTCAATATGGTAGATAGGAGGAAGCCCTTTGCAATTTTTGACCAAGGAAGTAAAATGATGAAATTGGTCCCTTACAAAATTAGTCTGTCCAAAGTATGCAAGATGGATTGGAGAACAGAGAAACTTATCAGATCAGTCATGAGGCTATCATAGTAATCCAGGTATGAAGTGATAGTGACCTAGATTAGCTGGTGGCATGAGGACAGGTACAGCAGGCAAATCTGAAAGATATGTGAGAGGAGAAATGACAGGAGATGAGAAGGTAAAGGAAAGTCAAGGTGATGTTAAGAATTCTTAAATGAACAACTGAAAAACGATAATGATGGCGAAAGAAATATGAAAATTGATAAAACTGAAAAACAAGACTAATTTTAGACAAACTTCAGCAGAGAAGAATAAGTAACTTTTCCTGGAATTGCATGTGTGTTTGTATTTTTCTTTCAATAACTAACCAATGTTAGCTGCATGACCACTTGATATTTTGATAACTCTTATTTCCAGATCAGATCATCAAGTGCAGAAGACTGTCACCTGACAGGGTAGGAAATCAGTTATTGATTAAGGAAGTAATCTATGTCGACCTCTGTATGCCATAATAGATTGCCTATGTTTATAGAATTATGGTCTAATGAAACGTTCTCAAATATGAGACATATTTATTCAACAATTCAACAATATTTATTCAACAATTCTTTGGTGTTTTATAAGCTTCTTCCTGGATTTATGATGTGGCATTATATCCATTAATCATAATTATTCTATATCAATATAGAGATGCTAGATAATACCATTCTAGGGCAGAGGATTGTATACATACTACCTTTTAAGGTTTTTTGTTGTTTTACACTTGTTTTTTTCCCCAATATTAAAAAAACATTATATATTTTAGTAATTCTATATGGAAGGAATCTTTATTTCTTCCTGCTCAAGTATAGTAGCTATTTATAATTTTCAGGGCAGTTTTTCTAAATAATTTTTTCTCAACAGTTTTTATTTTAATCTCAACAAACATCTGAAACAAATTTATTCAAACAAGAAAAACAATTTTCTCTTCTTTTCTTTCTTTTCTCTTCTTTCTTTCTTTCTTTCTTTCTTTCTTTCTTTCTTTCTTTCCTTTCTTTTCATTCTTTCTTTCTCCCTTGTCTCTCTAAAGACATGAATTTGAGAGAAGAAGGTTGGGATAATGATACCAGGGAAAGTAAGAAAAAATAATCAGAGGGGTGGTTGAGGAGCAGAAAAAAAAATCTATTACTTCTAAGTAAATATTCGATTTTTTAATGTTTATTTTTGAGGGAGAGAGAGAGAGCGAGCACATGCACACATAGGGGAGAGGTAGAAAGAAGGAGACAGAGGATCCTAAGGGAACTCTGCACTGACAGCAGAGAGCCTGGTGTGTGGCTCGAACTCACAAACCCTGAGATCATGACCAGTCAGACGCTTAACTGACTGAGCCACCCAGGTGTCCCAAATGTTCTATTTCGAATTCATGACGACCTTCCTTATTTATGAAGCACATTTTTCTAGCAGATCTTCGATACATATTACAGGTTAATTTTTGCATGTTTACATGTATTATATCAAAGTAACATCCAAGAATTTTACTTTTGTGAGTAGGAAAAATATGACTGTTCCCACCTTAAGATCAAGGAAAGTGAACTTTCACTTTCATAAAAATTGTCCACATTCTAATCACCAGTGAGGGGCCTAAACAAACCCACCTCTTCTAACTTTCCTCACTATAGTAATTCTTGGCAGAAACAAAGAAAATAATCAACAAATGTGGGCGAATACTTGTGAGAGAAGTGCAGGTGTTACGGAGACTCTTTTGCTAGTATTAAATAGCCTCTCACAAATGCAACACTCCGGACTCCCAAAAGCCCTGGGAATGGTTCACTGTGTCACCCAAGGATTATTTCGTTCCTCCTCCCCACAAATCCCATGCTAACATCAAAACAAATCTTAGCTAGGTTGCTTTTCAACCTCTCACAGACATTTTTTTTTTCATTTTTCTTTTAGAAGTTAAACATAAATTTGAAAGCAAAAGACATGCCTTTTTAGAGAGCAAAGTTGGTTAAAGTAAGCAAATTATAAATATACCATGCTTTGGATAGAAAAATTAGAGATTAACATAACTGTTTTGAACATGTCAATTTATTCATGATAAGTTGCTTTCTACTTTTTATGCAAACTTTCAAATAAGCTACCTCATATTATTTATTCTTCAACAGATTGAGTCACAAGATGAAGAAAACTCAATCTGTTCTGCTGTAGAGATCTTAAGAGTACATGCTTTCTTTTCTCCTTGCCTTCTTCCTCCTTTTCCTCCTCCTTTCTCTTCTTCTTCCATTTCTGTCAATATTTTATGATGATGATACAATTTGGAGTACTGGATTGGGGCAATACTCCCTGGTTACTAGTTATTTTTTTAGCCATAAGTGCTATATAAATATGTATTTTTTTCTTTTCGATTATCACATGTACTAAAGACTTCACCTAACAGGAATATAACCATCCTGTTCTAATTTTCTAATATGTATCAAGGGAAAAATCTTGGATTGTATCTGTACTACATTTTGGTTTTGATACAATCTTACTGAATTTTAAAGGTTGGGGGCTGGGTGAGAAGGAGGAAAAAAATATTGTTTTGAATGGAGTATTCTGTTTTTGAATTAATGATGATCTCTGTTGCTTGTGAAGCATATTTTTCTCTAGCAGATCTTTTGATTCCTTCCCTGACAGACTGCTGTATAACATGTTTAATGAACATGACATAGTAGGTAGTAAGCATTCCTGACAGTTCTGAATAAATATTCATCATACTAAAAAAGGCAATGACATTCTATTCCCTTCATCATTAAAGGATCCTGTACACTTAATTCATTGTCTTACCATTACAACAAACTCCTTTGGATGGAATGCCTGACTTGTATTTTTATTTTCTCTGTCCAAAATAAATTTTCTTTATATCCTCAAGTGATCAACACCATTTAGGAATAGGCTCATGTAAAGCCAAACAACTAAACAAGTGAGGAAGTTAAACAGTCAACTAGGTATTTTAGACAATCCAGTTAGTTCATGTAATGTAGGTTATATATCTAGATGAATGGTTCTATTTTAAACATTCATTTAGGGTATTTCAATTGATTAAGGCCTCTCTTAATGTCTTCCAAAATAACAAGGGTATATGGCAAAGATATAATGTGTAGTCCAAGAACCTTTTGGTAACCTTGATCTATTTACAACTCACTCAATTTAAAGACAAAATTGAGTTAAGTAATGTTGCACGTTGTTCCAAAGTAATAAAAGAAAAAAGTTAAAGGATTTACATGAATTGATATCTTTCATAATGAGATGACCTTGACTAAATTGATGTTAAAGACAGAAGAAAATAAAAATATGGCTATAAAGTGAACTATTAGTAACAACTTTGGAAATACAGACTTCCTTTCCTCCATTTCAAATTACAGATGTTGTGCAGATGTAGGGTGAATTTACTTATCACCTTTTCAGTTAAGATAATAATTTCAATATAAAGAGAAAGGCCGAGTACTATTTTAACGCATCAATATGAGCTTTCAAATAAACATAGCTCAAATTAAAACTAAATGGAATTTTACTAATGTAAGTTTGAAACGTGAATATAAACAACTCACCTATAATGATACAAAAGTTCTCCACCTTCACCTCTACCTTAATGGAAACACAACTTGCTGAAACTTTGAAATGAATCTGTACCACAATTTTACAAAAAGAAAATGTTCAGAATAGAAAATCCTGCCAGTAGGCACAACTATATTGAATTTCTCTAGGGTCAGCATTAGAGCTGGCTACCTTCCAGAGAATATTTAGCAACAGCTAATTGAAAAAGCCAGATGTAGTTCAAATCCAGAGCCTTCTGAACTATTCAGAAACTGAGAAAAATAAATAGAAATGGTAATAATAATAATAGCTAGCATTCATTGGAAGTTTTCTGTTAGCAAGTACTATTTTGTATAATTTTTTAAATATATTAACTCAAGGAATCCTCACAACAATCTGAGGAAGAAGACAATATTAGTTTTCATATTTTACATGTGAGAAAATTGGGGTACATAGAATTTAAGTAATTTTTCTAAGGTCCAACAGTTAACGTCAAAGCCAAGTTGTGACCCTTAGAGCTCACAATATGCCACTCCAAACACGTGACCAAAGTTGAGGACTTATGGTAAGTGTAAAGTTGAAGATTACAAAATTGTTAGAAACCAGTAAATAACATTGTTATATGATGAAATTCATGCATTCATTCATTTTCTTTTGTCACATTACTTGAGTTCGTTGGATTCCTAATAATCCAGTTCCCACAGGAAATTAGTTCCTTACAGAAAAGCAGCCAGCTCCATCTCAAAGAGCTAAAGGACTAACAATTGGTACTGGAAAAAAGGTCTTTTGTCCCCTTTAGTCTTTGTTTCCTCACCTGGACTTTAAGGACTCATATTTGTTCTACCGAAAGATTTTCAGTGTACTATGCACTTAGCATACATATGTAGGATACTTAGGAGAAACATACAGGGCCCAGAATCAAGAATCGTAGTGTGGCTGGGAAGACGGTTACCCATTCAGGTGACACTCATAATCATGCACTGCTAAGGGCTACTGTAGTGGAGAAAGTGGAAGCAGGACAGGGAAGCACACAAAAGTGTTGGGAAGGCAGGCAGGTGAGACCGGACCTGCAAGGGCAGCTTTCAGGTTGCACAATTCTAGGTAACACAGTTTGTACCGGATCTGAGCATGAGCATCACCTGACTGCAGTCATGGGCAGTGACCTCAGTTGTTCCTAAAAGGACTGAATGAAAAAAAACTGCAAGTCAAAGAGAACGCTTTTTTTTGATGATGTATGGTTTATTTTTTTTTTACTGTATTGTATTTCCTTGGTTTCAACATTTTTTCTAATATAAAACCCATACTAGTCTATTATATTGCATTATAAGTATATTTCCTTTCCAAGAATGAAAAGTCCAGAAGCTCTGGAGAGAGAGAACAAGGTAAACAGTGTGGCGTTGGCAGACCTTTCCACTGAAAGAGAATGCTTTTTAAATGACAATGTACTATACAAATACAAAATGTTGCTATTGTTATTGTTATTATTAAATTACTGTTAATATACTGTACAACAAGACCCATTGTCTGCTTAGAGGGTGCTACTTGGTTAGCCCTGAGGAGGAGATGGAAATAAGCACAACAGACACTGTGGATTAGTAACATACCATTACCTTTTAAAATTGCACAATAAACCTTTGACATTCTCCATAATCACAATCATTATTGGAAATTATTTGATGCTAACTTATCACCTTGATTTCCCTATTTTAAGGAACCTTGGTCTTAGGTAGGCAAGGCGCGACTGCTCAGAATCTTCCTTGAAAATAGACTCTAGTATCTTCACAAGAATATTAAACCGTTTGTGGGTTTTTTTTTTTCATATGTAGAAATGCCATGGAATTTCAGAAAAAGTTTTTTTAAGTGTAATAAATTTTTGAAAACGTGTTTCTGGCATATTTTAATTTTTTGTCTTTATATTATATAAAAAATGAGTATTGGCTGCTGTTTTTCAGAACATTGTGGGAAAAATTTTAAGTTGTTAAAAGAACAAGTTTTAACCTATGGAAAAACTTCGTTTACTTGAAAACACTCTTCAAATGATCCAATGTGCTAGTTTATGGACAAAAAAAGGATAAAACACATGCTGATGCAATTGTTTTACATCTGTGGACATTTTCCAAATTCACCTTTTGGTAAATATTAATATCAGCAGCTGGGAGGACTTGTAATACTTAGGAGTAATTTTTCAAGGCACTCGTTGGAGTTTGAAGCCACACTAGTTCCATTCGCCTTAACAGAAATCATGTTTCTAATAATTTAGGCAAATGATTTGAGAATGTGTGGATTAGAGTTTTATAAACCGAGATTTAAGAATTCGTATTTAGGGAATGATATATTAACTATAAACCTCATTCTGAACACAGCATTTGAATGCCATAAAAAAAGCCATATCTAATATTAAAGAATCAATTTATCTGTTCTTAACTGTTTTGCTTAGTTTGAGATTCTCTTCTTTCTTAATTATTACCAGTTTCTCCATGAAATTAGTAGATGGTGTGTGCCAACATCTTTGATATCATGCATTATTCCTGGTATGTAACAGACTCTCAATATAATTTTGAACATAGTAAGTAAATAATTGTGCTTTTCCATTTCTTTTCCTCACAAACTAAAAATTCAAGCATATAAGTAAACATAAGAACAAATAGTCAAAGAAACAAAAATTGTGACTAAATAATATACGTATTTCTGCTTCCCGAGTAAAATTTTCCACTGATTTGTGTGCTGTCTTTGCTGTGAGAAAGTAGGCTATACCGGACTCCTTTAACATCAGGTATTGGCCATGATCTTAGTAAACAATGGCCCTCCTTCTTTTACCTTATCTTCTTCCCTCCCCCCCAAAGATTTCTATCTGCTGTGTTCCAGAATCAATACCTTGGATGGCCTTGTTCCAAAAATTCAGAAGGTAATTTTTTACCTGTCAATTTTGTCTATAACACAATATGGTAGGACTTAAATTGGTAATGCGAATGGATCCCCTTTGCTGACCTACACCAACATCCAGAGAAAAATAATCACTGCCTAACAGTGTAGTCACTGATAAAATAAAGTAAAAGGGAAAGGAAACCTACTCCTTATTAAGCACATACAATGTACTACATACAATCTTCATAATTACCTCTAGATCTAAATATTCTCTTAGTTTTATAGATATGGAAAGAGAGTTTTATAGATGTAGTAACCTTACCAGAGGTTAAGAGATTGTCTGAAGACCTTTCATCTTTTAGGAATATAGTAACTTGGGGCACTGGGGTGGCTTAGTAGTTTAAGTGACCGACTCTTTATTTTGGCTCAGGTCATGATCTCATGGTTTGTGGATCGTGCCCCGTGTTGGGCTCTGAGCTGAGAGCATGAAGCCTGCTTGGGATTCTCTCTCTCCCTCTGTCTCTCTACCCCTCCCCCACTCACATGTGTGTGTGCACACACACTCTCTCTCTTTTTCCTCTCAAAATAAATAAATAAACTAAAAAAAAAACAATACAGTAACTTGTATAGAGTTTGAAAAGTTAAGGTGTTTAAAGTCTAGGTTCTTTCTTTAACATCATACTAGTCAATAGTATGTACATGAGCATTTTTTTTTCTCATCCACAACATATACAACAAAAATCTTATCTTGAGGAAGAAAAAAGATATAAAGAGTTTTAAGGAATGAAATATAGACACATGTGTGTATGTATATGCATATATTTATGTGTATGTTGTGTATCTATGTGTATGTATGTATATTTATTATTATTATTCACAATGTGATAACATGATGTGATTTTGGAAACTCTATTACTCATCTAAAATATATTTTGGTGATTTTGAGTTTCTTCCTCTTCATTTTTTTTTTAATGTTTACTTATTTACTTTTGAGAGAGAGAGAGAGCATGAGAGAGGAGGGACAGAGAAAGACGGAGAGAGAGAGAGAGAAAGAGAGAGAGAGAGAGAGAGAGAGAGAATCCCAAGTAGGCTCCACATTGCCTGCACAGAGCCCCACATAGGGCCCCATCTTGCAAATCCTAAGATCATGACCTGAGCCAGGCGCCTCTCTTCCTTTCCATTCTTAAAGCATCTACAATGGCATATAATAATCCATGGATTGCTAATCAGTCCTCTAATATCTTCTCTTTATATTCCTATTTGTGTAGTCATTAGACTTAAAATTTTATTACCCTAAGATTACATCATCAGATAGTTAATAGACACAAGAATTCCAGAAGATGATTTACAGTGGTGATGGAAGTTTGCATGGGCTTGTTGAGATTATGTGGGCTCTAAAGTCTACAAGCCAGTGTCCAGTCACTGGGCTTGTGACCAACAGTAAGTCACCTACCTCTCACTAAGCCTAAACTTCCTCATTTGTGAAATGGGTGCATCATTTATTTGTAAGGTTCTTGTGAATTTATATAACATGTGATCACTGCCTTTAATAGTGTCTCAACAAACACTTCTGGAGAAAACACATGAATCTCTTGAGCACTTTTAGTTTAAACTAGAGATAGGCACTTGTGCAGCATTCCCATAGCCTAGCTTGTCATAACTTGTGTAGGTGACAACTATAAGCTGTTACCTCAGATAAAATGAGAATGATATGAACTAGAATACTCTAGGACAAATTATTCAAGTGACAACTTGTACTGGTAAACTGTAACTGCCTTATTACCTCCCATAAACTGGTTTCACAAAATTTCTAAAGAGGAGAGATCCACAGCATCTTAATAAAAAATTAGTTGCAGAATCTGAACAAAGCAACTATCTAGTAGTATTTTTCCTTAGAGACCCATGCCAAAGGGCATTAAATAAAAATATGTATCTATAAAAGTATATGCATTAACTGTTATTATTTTAATGATAATATTAGTATCAGCCATATATTTAGTAGCTATGTTTGTTGGTATAATTATTTTTTAAATTCCTTTTGTCTTCAAATATTTCTATAAAATAAAGGCACAAGTACTGTATTTGTTGGAAGCCTTGGCTAGAACTAATAATCTTCTGAGATGTTTCAGCTCTAGTGTCCATGAGTAAACAAATTTGTGAACAATAATGTGTGGATCTCTATGATCTTGCTTGACTAAAATGTAGTAATTCTTTTATTTCTACTATTAGTTTACTTTTTTCTTTTTCACTAATGATCATGTGATATGTCCGAGACCCAGTAGAAAAGTTGCTCAAATCCTTTTTGTTGCTCTCCTTCTCTCCTCCCTTTTTGATGGTGAAGCCACAGGGTTTTCTAATGTGCCCCTGTTAGAATTTCTTTCTGAATCCATTAGAAGGCAATGTTTTTCTGCCTGCTAGTTCTTTTCAGCTCTTTGCTCATTTTTAGAGATTTTCCCCCTACATTTAAGCAACATGTTTTCTTCAAACCAACTTTTCTTTCAGAAATTCTTTATTTTTTTTACTGGAGGAATGAAAATAGCTCTACCTGCAGTCTCTTCCTCACACTAATTAGAAACTCCAGGAGGTATCTCCTGGTTTCCATTTCTAGATTGTGATCAGATAAGAATCTGTCTGTGTTATACCCATTTTACTCTGGTATTGTAATCTGATCATCCAAAGCTTCTGTGTTAAGATGACAAAATGTATCTCACTGCAGGTTTGTTTTTTTTTTATTTTCCATTGTTTTCCTATTTTTTTTAGTGATGATAAATTAACTCTTCTAAAAGGAGCTATTAAATATAGTGTTCTGGTGTTTATGAAGCTTTTACAAGTTTGTGACAATACGCTACATGAAACAGCAAAAGTTTTCATTTGCATTAAGGCTTGTAAGGTACTGTATCAAGGCTCAAATTTGATTTAATGAAGGGCCCAGACCAGTGCTAATGCTAGTCTCATTGGTTAGAGGTATAATATGCTACTTCTCCATGTAAAAATATTCAGTCTATGAATTATGTGAAAAAATATTATTTGCAAATACAGTTACAATCAAGGGTAAATATGTCAGAATTTGAAGCAAAAGGGAAGGTGTAAATAGCAATGTCATCTTAAGACATAATTTCAAACGCTAGTCTACCCTGCATAATTCAATTTAAGGAAGCAATGACCTATATACGCAAGGATGATCTAAGATGTATGGTGGGAGATATATATAAGAAAGAGAATGATATAAGATATAAGAAAGAGAATGAAATTTCTGAAATGAGTTAAGTATAAGAGACATGCTTCTAATATAGTAAAACTACAAGAGAGAAAAACATTTAATTTTAACATATCACTACGGATAATTGTCCTATCTTCTTTCACCCGTTGAAGATACAATTACTCGCTTTGTGTTATGCAAAAATATGTATTAAAGATTTCATTGGAAAAAATTTTTCCTTATCAACTTTTGTTATTTCTCCTTATTATGCAAAAAGTTTTAAAGTTAAGACTTTAATTGTTGCATTTATAACAGCAAAAAAAAAAAATGTTAACCTATGGAATTATTTTGAAAGCAAAGTAAGTTTCATTTTCCAGTTAGAATGTTTTCTCAAAACCTTTGAAAGGGACATGCATCCTGGTCATTTAAAACATTCATAAGTAGCAACAGTATTTCCTTTTTACTTAAAGTTCAGCTATTTTATAGGCCTGAGAAGCAATTTCTAAGTGAGTAGTAATCATTGGTCTAATAAAGGTAGATTGCTGTAAGCCTCTTTCCTCCCATTTCCCTTCTTTGTGACCTTTATGCTTCCACATTTTGCACGCTCATCCTACCCCCCACCATAAAATTGTCCAGCCATTTCTCACACTCATTTGTATGATTTTCCTTAATGGCCAGATGTGTCATGATATTCCACATGGTCCCTTCATTTAGCCGAGTCTGCTTGAAATTGTGCTCTGGGTTCCCCTTCATCATTTTATGCCATCTTTCTCTCTCTTTTGTTTCCTGAATATTGTTTTGATAGCTAACAAATTAACCTAAACAAATATCTCGCATTTTTTATGTTATAACAACATTATTTCCTTTCTTTATTTGAATCAGAGTGAATCTTAATTGGATATGTCATTACAATTAAATAAAATTGCAAACTAAATACAAACCTTTGAAGAATATTCACACACACACGCACACACACACACACGCACAGTCTCATCCTACAAGAGCTTTGTATCACAGAATTTTTGTTTTACGTGGTTTTAAGTGTGATCTACAGGTTTTCAGGTTCCTGATCTTTGAATTTCTTATGGCAAGCCAAATGCCTAAGGCTAAAACCAGTAAATATAAAACAGTTTATTTAGTGGAAATGTAGTCTTTTAAATGCACAGCACTTCAAACATGAACCCTATTTCATTTGTAATTTCATAATTAGCATATATGTGTGTCATTTTACTGTGTGATGTTTACTAAACATCATTTTGATTATTAGCAAGGGAAATATTCAATGTTATGCTATTGCTACTTCAAGCATTGATTAAACTCTCTGCTGTTCATGAAGGCTGACAGGGATTCAAAGGAGGAAATGTAAAACTTGAAGGTACAGCAAAATAGTGACATTTCACTCTATAAAGCTGCCAATACTTTAATCCTGCATGTAAATCATTTTTATCAGTTCAATCCCATATCTTAATTTGTATACCAAAGGAAATGCCCCTTTACATTAACTTTAATAAATAGCAGTGTAACATTAACTGTACTCTATTCAAGGTCCTTGTGAGCAAGTAAGGATTTTTTATTTCCATATGTGTCCTCATTTTTTTTTTTCAGTTTCCTGTGCATAGATTCTTAGGGTATATTTTTCATTTTCCTGCTGTGAACAACCTACCTTTCATTATTTTGTTATTTAGAATCTTTACTTTCTCAGCTTAAGTGATGTCTTTGTCAATGATAACATTGTATTCATTTAGAGTGATGATTGATATGGTAATAGATACAGTGTGATTGAAAGCAACCTTTGTCAATAAGAAGGCCAAATACTCAAACTGTGTATTGGTCTGAATTTGCTCATTATTGGAGACCTTTCATAGTCATATTGACTTGCTGTCCAAATGTTGTTACTTACCTGATGCTTCCATTGTTTAAATGGTATAGACATTAGTATCGAACATAACTTTCCCCAATATTTGTCCTAAAATATCCACAGCTCAATTGGGCAATATTCAAGCATGTTATAAATGTGTATATAATGGAGACTTTGAGTTAAAAAAAAAGAGAGATTTAAGCTTATAAAATGAAAAATTGCAACAGACAAAGTCTATGAGTATTATGCCTTTATACTTGCAGACTACTGCATTTATAATTTTGAAAGACCACTTTGTCCACTTTTATTGGCAAAAAGGTACACAAACGTTGAACAGAAAATATTTTGTTATGATTCATGCATTTGATTTGATTTGTCTTTGGAAGATGTATAAAAAAATAGTTTGCTACAAAGTCCCTGCCATTTTAATGTATGCAGACCATTAAATATACATTCATAAATGGAAAAATTGCTCCTTTAAAGATCCAGTGCAAGAATCGTGATTGTGAAGAAAACTTTGATATTTTTTTCACTCAAAAAGACCCATTTTCTCTTTCCTCTAGCTGCCCCAGCCTTCTATTAGAATGAGTATCATCATCTAGTTTCCCCAAAGGACTGGCTTACCTGAGGACTACAAGCTCTCACAGTACTTTCCACTGCCTGGTACTTTGTAAGTGATGTATGCATGTTTGTGGATTTGAGGAACATGAGGAATTCAGGGATTCACAAAGAAAGATGATGATCATTGTTTTCAAATAGCACTTAATATAGGAAGAGATGTTACTCAATTTGCTGAGAACATTTTCAACCCGGACAATATGAAGCATTTACATGATCCTTGATTGTCTTGTTATAGAAACAGATAACAACATAAAAACATTTTTTTTCTTTATCGTTACCTACTCACAGATGGAACCAACGTGCTCTCAAATAGCATAGTTATCCTTTGATATATGACCAAATACTCACTTATTACATTGTGCATTTCCTACTTCTAAATTTATTAATAGATTCATCCAGTTTTTCAGAGAAATATTTCTGAATTGTCCAAGAACCTTATTTTTCCTTCTTTTTTTGCGGAGTTATATGAGAGTCATGGTCTTTTAAATCATCCTCCACTGTCTCTCATGTATAAAGTACTTCATTGCAATGCTTTTTATTCCTATTCCTTGTTTTCCATGTCTGGTGCTGTCTCCCTAATCCAGGTCCTGATAACCAGTGTAACTGGCTTACTAATTAGACACCGGACCCTAGTATCTCTGCTCATCTTCTACTCTCATTTCATCCTGCAGCCTGTTTGTGATCATGTTACTTAAAGGCTTCCATCTGCTTACAAAGTGAAATTCAAACTCACTCCCCTAGCATCCATGTAATTCCTTATTTTGATCCCAACCTATAATTTTAACTTTATCACTCCTGTTTACTCTATATGAACTTGACCTACACACTATATCCAACACAACTTGCTCTTTTCTTTCTCTAAGTGTCTGCTCAGTTACATGCCTTCATCTACAATAATTTCATTTCCCCATTCTCACTATGCTAAGCCCAGTATACCTTTCAGGATCCTGGTCTGATGCTAATTCTTTTATAAGACTTTCCTGAATCTCCAAGAAAAAAAGCAATCACTGGGGTTAGATTCCAGGTGAGAGATAGCACAATAAACCTCCCTATGCCCTTCCTCATTTTTATGCGAGGCAGAAATATCATATTCCTCTTTTGGTATTCCCTATCACACAGTAGCCAGGCCGGCTTCATGAGCATGTGACCTGTGCAGTTATACTGGGCCACACATTTAGTAGGGCCTTGTGCTTGGTTTAATGCCCTGCCTTCTCCATCTTGTAGTTATTTGTTTTGAACAAGGGTCCCTATATTTTCCTTTTACACTGAACCCCACAAATTATGTAGCCAGTCCCAACTGTATTTTTCTCCAAGTAATTGTTTAATAAATATCTGTTAAATGGAATGTTTGCCAATTTCCAAACTCACTTCTCTCTTCCGCTGAAACAAAATGGAGGTGAAAACCTCCAGGTGAAAACCATAACTCAACTGATGCCTTTACTTTTGTAAAGAAAGTTTTAAAATAATATTTAAATGAAATATTTTATTTACTCTTATCTCGTGTTGCCGTAGATGAAAAGAGTTGGCAGCATTTTATACAGGTTGGAATAGACTTTTTTATGCTAACGTTGAAAATGATCTGCTTAATAACCTAACCTACAGAAAAAAATGGCTTGGGATTTTCATGGCTGACCCTGAAATTGATAGATATAGTTGATATTACGCTTGCAGTGACTGAATTACTTAGAAAAACAGCAACAATATATTCAGCAGGTAGTAGTGATTCACTATTTAATCAACTCTGTTACATTAACTAATTTATAATAAGACTTTTCTTGAGGCTGATGCAGTGCTTGGCAGCACATATTTATAATTAATATTTGGAAACAGTGGTGAAACAAGATTGTGTAGGATTTTATAGTTGGAGAGAAAGCTGACAATCCTCAGGCCCTGTCCTGAGTGGCTCATCATGTGTAGTAGTAAATCTCTCTGGCAAGAATTTTTCTCTGTGAGTTATTTTGAAAGATGTTGATCTGGAAATATTTCCAGACTATTCAGTCTTTTTTATTCTCTATAGATTTTGTCTTGAGTACATACTCAAGGCTAAATTCTCCCTGCCCAAGATTCACAATAGAAAAGATCATTCAAGGACATTGCATGTTTCCTCTGTGTACTGAATGACCCAACTCTCTACAATACTGTGCAGGGACCATGAACAGAAGAATTTAAGCACCAATGCACATGCAGCAACATCTCTGTCTTCCTGTGTTAGGAGTTATATATTTATATTTTAGAATCCAATTTTCTTTAATCTATGTATTACCTCCATGTGGCCATAATGATACAACAAGGAAAGGTGACTTTCATTTCGTTCTTATGACAGTTAATTTCCAAGGTTTAGAATGTATCATTTAGAGAAATGTTGCATGCTTTAAGCCATGGATAATTTTTGATTATCAAATATCAGATATGTACTGATCCCCAAATTATCATAGGTGAGTGGTGATACAACAAATTCTTTAAAATTCAAAACTTCTGTATGTCAGATAACTTATATTTAAATTACCTTCTATGCATAATACTTGGATTTCTAAGTATGCAATAAAACAATGAATTGACTTAAATGGTAATATTACCAATCAATATCAATATATAAATATTTAATTTTTATATTTAAAAATATATTTATAAAAATAAGTCTAATATTTATAAGACTATTAACCAGTTATTTTAGCTACTTCCTCATAATGGAGCATGAAAACTTATTTGGAAAAGATCTATGCTTTTTAAAATGAATGATAACTATGAATGTTTTCAGATTCTTAAGACATATGCATAATAACTCTGGTTCAGGGCTTCAGCATTTCAGTGTTTCAGTATTATTTACCAGGTTTATTCTATTTGGCTTGAAAATACATTGTGAACAATTATGAGAGAGAAACCCATATAGAGGCAAGAGTCATACAGTGTGGCAAGCTCTAAACAAAATATGAACCCTATGGGAGTTAGCCCAGAGGACAGACTCTTTGATAATTTTCAGTACTTTGAATAGATGAGACACTCATAAATATTTTCTGCAAGTCTGGTGAATGAGGCAGATTATGCTTTAATAATTTCACTGGAAAAGCTGATGAATCAAAACTTAATAGCTTTTTAAATAGAACATATATTTGAAAAGAACCAAATTGAAAATAGATTATATTTTAAGACATGAATATTCAAGATCTTTGGGTGGAGAAAGAGACGGGGGTGGGGGTGGGGAGAGAATATATTTGGAAGGAAATAACTTAAAATAACATATTCTTGTTTTCATTTTGGCTATATACCCTAAGCCTAAGATGTGACAGGACATGTTTGCCTTTATATTTAAGATTTCTGAATAGAGTTTCTCTTCATGTACGTATTTCTCAAATACAATAAAACTTTAATCTTTAAGCTGAGCAGGCAGGGTATTCAGGGAAGGGTAGAGAGAGGAGGTGACTTCTAACAAAACTGTCATGATCATGTTCAGTAGCCAAAAATATTTACTAATCAACAAAGAAATAACTTCATCTCTAAGGGTTAATCAGTTTTAAATGTTGCATTCTCAGCAAGTATTTAAAAATAAATATCCCACTGGAAACTAAATGATCCAATTCCACCTGTATGCTAATAATGTTTGCTAATATCTCTTTTCTTGATGGCACATGACTGGAGTAATTCTCTGAACCTATCTCATCTATTTATTGCTACCCAATGTATAATGGCATGCAGATATAAATACTAATGGAGGAAGTGCACTGCCTTAGGGAACACCCATCATGACAAGCAACTAATTGCTTTATGTACATTAGTACCAAGTGAAGCGTTTTACATTTTCTGAAAGGCACCAGCACCCTCTACTTTCTAATTTACCAAAATGTCACGTCCCCTCTCGAAAGAAAGGATTAGAAGACGTTTTCAAGATATCACACTAATTCCCCTCAATTCTCTGTGCCCTGCAAGCTGGACTGAAAACAATTCTAAGTTACAGAATATCTAATATTATACATCAAATCACTCATGATTGGGTGATTTTATTTCACTTAATGCATAACCATATATATACTGTATATAACCGTATATGTGTACTGTATCTATACTATGTACATATGTATGTATACTATACATATATACCTATGTATGCTATACATAACTATATATACCATATATATGTGTGTGTGTGTGTGTGTGTGTGAATGTGTGTGCTACTTGGATTCCATTCATATAGAACGAACAAAACTGTTGAAATATTACTCTTACTCTACTAGAAATTGCTATTCATGTAAAGAGAAAAGGAAGAAAACACACACACATACACATCTTCTTTTTTATTTTATTTATTTTATTTTTAATTTTTTGAGAGAGAGAGTGTGAGTGCACATGGAAGAGGGGCAGAGAGAGAGAGAGAGGGAGAAAGAGAATCCCAAGTAGGCTCATTGCTGTCAATGTGGAGCCCTATGTGGGACTTGATCTCATGCACTGTGAGAGCATGACCTGAGCCAAAATCAAGAGTTGGATGTTTAATCGACAAAGCCACCCAAGCGCCCCATACACATTTTCTTTTGAAAACAAAACTGAAAAATGTATTTTGGAAAAAATATCAGTCTCAAGCATTGATGATATTTCCTATGTGGCATGGAAATGATACTTTGAAATATATATCTTTAAGGAGCATAGTTGGTGATGATATACCATTATTAGAGAGTTAACCTGCATAATGGGAAATGCAGAATTGCTTAGTTTGGCAAAGCAAAGTTTTCTGTCCTGAAGATTTCAGTAAAACAAGTTATTACTGTTGTCACCAAAGCAGTTATAATGGTAACTACTGAAAATTAATAAATGCAGCTGCAAACAGGGGGAAGCAAGTTAGACCAAATCTTTTTCAGTTTTTCTTTCTCCTGTTACTGCTGTGCTCTCGTCATCTATGTTTACCTCTCTCAAATTTGAAGATAGTCTTGCCTGTAAAAGTAGGCTGTATTTCACTTCTAGAATAGGTTATTTATTCAGACCTATCGACACAACGTATTTTGTGGTAGTCCTTCCTTAGGAGGAAGAAAATTGGTGTCTTCCTCACACAATGTGTCAGTGCTATCTCCCCATCGAAATGAAAGTGTTATGCTGTGCATTGGAAAAGAAAAAAACAGGGATATAGGGAGGAATGATATAGAGAATGTATTCCCCACATTGTTGTAGAAACTTTAGTTTATATCGTAAGATGATTACATTAAGCCAGATATTATGCACTGCTAGCCCAGGTCTGATGTCTATGGAAAGATGACAGTAGATTTGTAAAATCCTCACAGGCAAGATTTATGGTTCAGGCAGGAAGGTGGGATTGCAGAGACATCCCACATAAAAAGCTAGACACACTGGCTGTGGAATTAGGGACACTTACGTTTGTATCCTAAGGACTCCAGGACCATGGGCAAGGTTCATCTTCCTCCAATTCATTTACTTTCCTTGTAACACTGACCATTAATGCGTGTTTCCTATAAGGCTGTTGTGAGAATTATATGAAATAATGTATATAAGATACTGGACGAATGCAGGTAAAGACTTGAAATTAATAGCTAATTTCTTCTTGTTATTGATTACAGTAAAAATAGGATTTCTGGGCACATTCTGAGCTACTTATTTGATTTTTTTAACTGAATATCAGGGTGATAAATACAAAAGTTACCTTTATCTATGACAGGAAGGAGCCCTGCCTTATAATGGAAGGGATTTTTTGAATGCTAGATATTGTAAGGCAAACTATAGGTTCTTTGAGATAAATTAAGTCCTCAATATAAAAATAAATATATCATTAATTAAGAGTTAACATAGATACTGATATATGAAATAAATTACAAGCTATTTACGAATATTATATAGTATGGGTTTTGTTTATTCTTCTGTATTACTCATTAATCACTATTTTCCATCTTGTAAAAGTTGGACATTGGTGTTTTCCTGTTTATTCTATGCAACCTGAATATATGTTACATTTATTCATATGTGTGCATTATCAAAATTTATTAGAAAATGTAAGTAAAAAAACACTTCTTTTATTGTACTTTGATAATTTTCAAAGAAAGATGTTGTGTATGATAATTCACTGATTTTTTGAATAACAGAAAAAAATGAATGAAACATTATTAATGTTATTTAATATCATCATATCTTTTTAGATCATTACTGTTAACCATCCAGTCCTTATCAGAGTTAAGTCATCAGGTATTTATTAGATAACCCATAGTACACAAAGTAACATTTGAAATCTCTGATTTAATATTGCTTCTCAGGATAGAAATGTCTCTTGAAATTGTGAATTTATTGAATATTTCTACATGCAAGCATTTTGAAATAAAGCAGCAGAACTTGTTTTTTAAAATTACCCCATGGTTTATTTTTATTTAAATAATAAGTGTATTCTTGATCAAGTTTGAGTTGCTTTAATTTTGAAAGTACAAATGTTTATATTTTAATTTTATTTAGATCCTTTGACAAGCAGGTGACTGTTAGGAATTACTTTAGTACTTTCTTTTTTTCCCAAATATTATAATTATCTACTTTCTTTTCTAGTCTTCTCACCAGTGAGCTCTTTACTAGTAAAGCATGCCTTTTTTTTTTGCCTATAGATTTATTTCCTCCAGAGGCAGTAAGTCCTCTGTCCGAAGATTCCAGTCAGGGGTTGAGGGCCACTTTTACCAGCAGCGTTTCTCAATGCCCTCCAGCATCAGATGAAGACAAGCTTGTGTGTCAACTACACTTCAGTAAAAAAATAAAAATTAACAGATATTGGTGTGATAATGATAGGCACAAATGTAATAGCACAGCAGCTATAAAATAGTAGAAATAGCATTGTTAAAAAAATTATTTTAGACATGCAACTTTGAGTGAGAATTCTAAATATTTCTAAAAGAAGTTCCAGTTCAGTCACACAATATTCTCTGACAGGACTCAGGGCTCATTCATTCTACATTAAAATGGAAAGAAACAGCAAAGTCAGGATGCCTTAGCATTCTCAAACAGTGGCACCAAAGAAGCCCAAATACAAATGTCTTGACGTCCAGTCCAACACTCCAGGTCTTTAAAGAGGATCTTTCGGCCAATGTTCCTCGCCTAACGTGACGAAGAGGCAGAACCAGTTTCATAGTCCAAATTGTGACTTCAGGGGAAAAAAAAAAACAAAAAAGACATAGGTCACTTGGTGTCTTGTCCTTCGTTCCTGAAGTTAGGGTTTCTTGATTAGTACCCCAAAATGGATCTTTTGGGAAACAACATATACACAAGTACTAGTAAAAATGTATCATAGGGAATAAGGGGAAAGGGCAACCTGTCTCAAAGATGTCCTAAGATTAGTTTCAAAAGCTAACCTGGTTCTAAACAGCTTAAAGGCAGCCACAGGTTAAGAAACTCAGGTGGTATGGGGGCGCCTGGGTGGCGCAGTCGGTTAAGCGTCCGACTTCAGCCAGGTCATGAGCTCGCGGTCCGTGGGTTCGAGCCCCGCATCGGGCTCTGGGCTGATGGCTCAGAGCCTGGAGCCTGTTTCCGATTCTGTGTCTCCCTCTCTCTCTGCCCCTCCCCCGTTCATGCTCTGTCTCTCTCTGTCCCAAAAATAAAAAAAAAAAAAAAAGTTGAGAAAAAAAAAAAAATTTAAAAAAAAAAAAAAAAAGAAACTCAGGTGGTATGAAGAAAAGGATTCTTCTTTCTCTTTTCCCTTACTTTCAGTATGTCCTGGACCACCTAGGCTTTCTGTCCATAGCACAAATAATTGATACATGGGCTTGCATGATTACTCTGAGGATTAGCTTTTTGTGTATGCAGACTGAAAAAAATTGTCATAAATATCACACTCAAGGAAATTTTCTGCAGCCAATTCATGGTCCCCTGAGGTTCCTGGGCATCACATAATCCTTTTGCAAACTTCTGTTAAATGTAAGAATAAAGTAGCTAGATACAAATACAAAATAATGAAGGGTAAGCAAATTTCTTGATGGGAAAAAACAAAAGCTCCCGCAAAGGCACTTTGTCCATGAATGGATGCCAAATTTTTGCTGAGTGGAGATACAAAGAGGGGTGTCTTCTTCAGCCACGTTGCTGGTGTCACCCCTCTGAGTCCTTTCTATTAAGGATATTGGGGAGGAAAGAGTTAAGAGGTACATGCAATAGAGAGGAAATCATGGGCGTGATAAGACAGAAATTGTCTCAGATATCATGAATTTGCATCAGGGCCTTATGGAAAAAAACAAAGAAAGATTTTTTATGGGTATTATATTGTGGGGGTAAATGTAAGGCAGATCATGAAAGTGGTTTTTTTTTTTATTTCTTTGTACAGTATAAGGTCCCTTAGACTCACTGAGGCTTCAGAGAAACTCGTACAACTTCGGCATCTTACCTGTGGCTTTTGAAACATTGAAAGAATGCGCTCCTGGCCCCTAAATGTTGCCCATGTCTCAATGGGGTTTTGGAGCAAGGAAAGAAACAAAAGGCTCTTGGGCAACCAACATCAGCCTGAAAGGTCAGAACTTCATGTATTGTACAAGAACACTATGGAGGTAAAGAATGAATAGATTATATGGGCAAATTGGGATGAGGATCAGATATAAGTGGATTGTATTAATAAATTACGAATTAACACTATGCTCCGTTGTCAAAATAGTTTAGAAATGAGTAATGTATCAAGAATTCAGCATTCCAAGCTAATTCTTCAAAACGACTTTAATTATTTTTTTTCATTCATCAAATAATACTTCTTCTTACATTTAATACCAAGTATATGTTATGAGTTACAACCAAATGTGGCAAAACTGGTCCAGTTATAAAAATTTGTCTATGTTTTTAATATTATGAGAAATGAAATTTAGTATTGATTAAATAACATATTTATTATTATTTAATAATAAATATTTATTATTTATTTATTTCTCCATAAATAGGATATCTGCTTATTGTCCCAAGAAATTTGATATTCTATACTTAGTTTTCAAGGTTGTAGGAAACATGTATAATTATAATTTTCTTAGAGGACATATGTGTATATATATGCATACACACATACACACAATTTGTTTAAATAGGTAAGACTTCTTCCTGTTAATATGCTGATTGATTGCTTTTTTGAAAAGACTCCAGTGTTGTGCATACCTGCGTGTACCAGTTGCTGTGACATGACTTTGTTTTCCACTTTGCTACAATTAAAAATCTTTTTGAAATTTTTGCACATCTTATACAGATAAGAAAACATATATTTAGCCTCCCCCCGCCCCCACATAATCTTCCCTTGCCAATACTGACACCAAGAATTTAACCTATCGGACGGTAAGTTAATCACCTTCTGCTACCAACAGTCACCCTTTCTGAATTTCACTACCAACCATTAAAAGCTTCATCTTCCTCCAGTCCCCCAGGCCAAATATCTTATCGTCATTTTCCCTTTCCCTTTTTATTTTCCTCACTACATCTAATCTATCACTAAGACTTGACACTTTTGGGGGGGTCTATTATGTTTCTTGAGCCTCCCTTTCCAACTTAATAGCCAACATTTTATCCCAGGCATCTGGGTCTCTCCTCCACATGAGGAAGAGCGCTAGAGACCTAGTCACTTCCTTGCCTCCAGGTTTTCTCCGCTGTACTTCATTCCCATGTACCTTCTAGAATAACTTTCCCATTTTTTTTTCAAGTAATCTGCTTGCCCTTCGTTATTCTAACTCTAACTTTTTACTTTGGCTTTCAGAGCTCCATTGTCCATTGCGTTTCTTACCTTACCATTCTTGCTCTTTAGACTCTCTGCTCTTGTCAAGGTAAATGTGCACTTCTATTCTACACTTGCTCAATTAACCTACCAGTCTTCATGTCCATGCTTCCCTTCCTGCAACTCCCTTGTATCTTCTGAATTCCTTGTCTTAAATGTTCAATAATAGGGAATGATCAAGTAAATATGTTCATAGGATGAAAGACCACGAAGTCCCTGAAAATATTTTACATATCGGTTTCAGTTAGTAATGCATATTTTCACACAGGGGGAAACTGATTAAAAAATCATTTGAATGGGGTCTTAAATGAGGATTCCTGAGAAACAAGGCTCTGAAATAGATATTTGCTTGCAGGAAGTTTTGTAGGGCGTGCCCTTGGGATCAATACCTTTAAGGAAATGAAGCAGAACCGAGCTGAGGAGGGAGTTCAACTACATGGCAGTTGGAAAAGGGGATTCAATCTTACAGGGATCTCTTCAGCTGAGAGTGACTCTGAAAGAGCCACTCAGCCAAGGGCCTGTGGTTCCAACACTCCCAACAGTGGAAGCAAGAATGTCTCAGGGCTAAAGGCCATCTGGATGGCATACCACAGTATCCACTCAGAGATAAAGACAGTAAATTTATAAAATCAGATAATTAGAGGAGCAACAGCTGAAAAGAGACACAAGGGCATGTGCTTATTATCTTTAGTTAGTAGTAGTATAAATGACTTTTGTATATCTATTTTCTAACGTTTTCTCCATTGGTTGTGAAAAAAGGATGAATAAAATTTTATTCAGGTAAAAGTAATGAATGTTACTTTAAAAATATCACCTTTGACCTTTTTTCTTAATTTTTAAAATGTTTATTAATTAAGCAAACTGATTACTCTGTCCTCCCTAAGGACTTTTTGTGGGAGAGGGAGTGATGTAAAATTTGATCACATTTTCATTTCTTACTACAAATTCTAAGCTATTCTATGTTGGTGTTTTTTAACCTTCTCTCTACTACTAGATAATAAAGTTCTCAGGAAGAGCTCTTATGTCTCTCTGTTCTATCTGGAGTCTCTTTTTTCACTGTGATTTTAAAATGTAGATATATTTTAATAAATATAAAAATCATATATATACACATATACTTAAAGCTGTTAACACAGAGTTCTGTGGATTAGATAATTTTGCTCTTGAGCACCTGGAGGAAAGAAAATTCAGAGCTAGATTAGGGCTAATTTTAACAAACAGCCAGAATTTTTTAGCAAATCCTGGCTCAGAAGCAACATTGTGCTTGGAGTTGAGATTTTCAGGCATTGCTTATGTAACCACTTCATTCTGTGGTGCAAAATAATAGCTAAAAGAAATTCGTGAGTGCCTACATCTAAAAGTAATTTTGGTGATTGTTGGGAATGGCCCGTTAATGTTACCATAAATGATTTATTTCTTATTCTGGGACTTCAGCTTGTCCCATTGTATATTTTCCCCAAACATAGAATGATCAACTTCATAAAGTTGTACAGAAAGCTTTGGAAAAGGTGAAATTACCTTGATGTTTTGTAAGTTCCATAGGCATGGACTTTTCAGTCATTTTTAGAGTAGTAGATGATCATCAAGTAACAGTTTGTGTAAGGAATTATTGTGAGAATACTTTTAAAATAAGCAAGATCCCTGGAATTCTAATAGTTTTTCTTCTAACTTAACATTGGAAGAAAAAAAAAGACAGAAATATCTATTTTTGCTATATTTCAACTTCAAGAAAACTTGAGTCAGAACAAACTAAACATAGTTTAAGGGTCACTTAAGATACTACTTAGAAATAGCTTCAAGCCCCAAGGCCATTTTGAGCTTGAAGTTATTTAGTCCAAATAACTAAAATTTACTCTTAACAGAGAACAGTTACAGACTCATACTGATCAGTGAAGATTCACTAAAACTCCGTAGTTAGTTGGTGTGCATATTCCAGAAGAAACATGAATTCAGAATACATGTAGGAGTCCTAGGAACACATTCACCGAATTAGTAAAGCAGTGATACAATTTTCAAAAAGTTTAGAACAATAATAAAGCTAATTTGATTGAGAATTTTACTTAAATTTGGCTGAAACTAGAATTTCATGTTTAGTAATGTCTAAAATATTGTATGTATTGTTAATAGTTCTAACAATGTTTGAAGATTTATTTTTAATGAAAAAAATATGTTTCCCAATGTTTTTTTTTAAATCTCGCCTAATAAAAAACATCTAGTTTAATCTCCCATCAGTCTATGGATACTTGCCTAAAAATGTGTCCTGTTATCCGCCTCCTTCCCCAGCCTTCAAGGAAATCACTTTCTTTCACTTCTTGTGTTACTATTCTCTAAATATGTTGTTCCTATTAACCCAAGGGCTTATCATCTATAAAACTTGTTTTGATCTTAGATTCTGTTTTCTCATTCAGTTGACAAGGTCTGTAGATTCTACATCTTCTCTGGCCTCAGAAATCACTCTTGAATTTGCTTCTTTTAGTCTTTCCTTTCTCTTTGCCTTAGTTTAGACCTTCACAAAACCATGAACTCCGAAATCTCTCACTATGTCAGTCTCCACCAGTTAACCTTAGCTTTTCCACTAGTTGACCTTATCATCCTTCATCAAGTTGACTGTTTGAAACTCTTGTTCCTTTCCTATTGTTTAAAGGATGAAACCTATATTATCTCAGAAAAAGAAATATAAACCTCCATAATCTGTTTCTCCCTCTTTTCCAGACTTGCCTCCAGTACTTTTCCTCAGGCCTTCTTCAATCTTCTTTGACCAAGAAGATAGAGTTTGGATGGATGTAAACGGAGGTATGTAGAAAGATAAAGGCAACTGTTTAGTGAGCCAGAAAATAAAGAGCCTTCTGGCTATATATGCAATGTTAGGTTTTAGAGCCACATCACTTTCCTTTCCCCAATTCACCTGCATTCCCAGTATTCTACACTCACGACTTTTCAGACTGCTAACAAGTTTTTGAACAATTTATCTTGAAACTTTCAGTTCAGGAGCAGCTTTCAAACATTTTATAATTTGATTAAGTGTCTACGGGGTCTTTGAGATCCACCTAAAATGTCACCTCCTCAATGAAATTTCTTCAATACTTTTGGGAAGAATTCATTTTTATTCTGGTTGTTACAGCAATGAAGCCACATTTCTATGAATTACATTTATAGCAGTTATAAAGCTATATATTTATCTACCATTTGGGTGGATAGTGAGTTGATCTCCACATGTATAGTGCCTATCTAAGGGATAGAGCCCGATAAGGTCGGCTAATCGACCAAACAAATTAATGCACCAATTTTCTAGAACTCCAAGGAGGCTATGGTGGATGTGCATGGCTGAATCAATCTTAAACAATGAAGAAACATCACCTCCTATATTATGTTAATCTTAGGATGTTACAGAAATAACTCAAGCAAAAAATAATGAGAGTTTTAATTAGAATTGTAACTATGGAAATAGAAACAAAAAGGTAAAAGTTAATGATATTTTCCAAGTAGAATCAAAATATCCAGGGAACATTTGATAAGAGGGATAAAAGGAGAAAAAAAAAAAAAAGGGAAAGGTAGCTTTAAACCTGACTGAGATAGTTTTTAAGTATATAAATATTTTTTATTTTGTATTTATTATTTGCATCTACGTATTCTTTCATACCTAATGACCAAAGCATTGAAGTTTATTTCAATAATTCGTAATTTAGCTTTTGTGTCATTTTTCCAAGTACTGATAGAGGATTCTTTCAGTGTAATCAAACAAATCTAAGAGAAAAAGCCCAAAGTAGTCACTTTATGCAAACAAACAAACAAACAAAACCCTGAATTTTCAAAATCAAGTGTCAGGAAATGAACAGTGACTAAGAAATAAGGGATCAGGATCTTAGTTTCAGATTAACCTTCTATGACTATAACATTGGGATATTATCCAGTTATTATTACATATAACTTATTGTCCAGTTATAGCTACCAACTTAGTAAAACATTGGCTTTTGTGATTTTCTATAGCTCTTAAAATACTGTATCCTAAGCTTGGCTTTTTAACTACCAAACTTCAAATAAAAAAGACATCGATTTTCATTTGAACCAATATTTAAAGAAAGACAAAGTCTGTCAGTGGAGTATTTTCTATACTCTAATAAGTCTCATAGTTTTCTATTAATGGAAATATCTTTTTCTTGGTTACAAAAAGGAGAATTAAGTATCTCCCCATTAGTTTCTGTTAAAGACATTCCTACGGTGTTTCAGAGTCAAAGAATTTAGGGTTGATTTTCAAATCAATAATGATTCTATCCAAATATTACCTTTATCTAAGCCTTTCTAACTAGTATTAACCTGCTACTAGAAAAATATTCCAATCATTAAAGAGGTCTATGCTTGAAAATTTCTTAATTACATTTGCGATGCATGGATATGTATTTAAAGCACATTAAGTTACTAAACATCCAATCATTCATTCATTTGCTTAATATTTTTAGTGCACTTCTGTTAAAGATACTGTGAGTGTAGCAATGAACAGGAAAGATATATTAGTCAAAGGAGGCTAATTGCTACAGTCAACAACTCTAAAATCAATGACTTAAGGTGTTAAAGGCTATTTTTTCACTCACATTGCAGTCCAAATGTGCATTTGGATTTAGTACTCCATATGTTGATCCAGAAATCATGGCTCCTCCTTGCTGGTGGCTTCTCAATGTCTGTCACCAGATTGTTCACAATAGTCTGAGTGATGAAGCGAGAAGGATCCTGGAGGGTCTGTAGATGTTTTAAAGGCCGGGCATGAAAGCAGAACAGGTAACTTCTGCCTACATTCCAGGGCTGTAACTAACCACACTGCCACACCTCGCTGCCAGGAACGTAGGAATAACAGTCTATGTGCCCAGGAAGAAAAGCAAATGGAAATTGTGGATGCAAAACGTTATCTGTGCCAAACAGATAATGACAAATTAAACAAATAAATGAAGAAAATGACTTCAGATAGTGACAAGTGACAAGAGAATCAAAACTATATCATATGAAAAAGAATGATGAGATAGCAGAACCTAATACAGATTAAGTGGTCAGGAAGTTTTCACAGAGTAGACATATTTAAGCTGAGACCTAAATTACAGAGAGAAAAGAGAGAGACAGAGAGATAGAGAGGGACTGCTATGAATACACACAGTCATAGAGTATTGCAGGGAGAGAGGCTGGCAGGTACTATGGCTCTAAGTTAAAACTAGCTTATTTTCAAACAACATAAAGATGACTGTGAGACTGGCTCATGGAAGGCCGTTTAGGGGATGGTGAGGAGTTTTCATTTTGTTCAGAATGCAACAGGCAACCATCGAAGCTTATGAGAGGGGAGTGACAGATTCACACTGAAGAGATTACTGTTTCTAGAAGGCAGAAAATGGATTCCAGGAACAAGAATGGCAGTGGGAGACCAGTTAGTGGGCTATTACAACAGTCATGTAAAGAATGGTGCTGTGGACTAAGCTGGTAACCTTGGAGATCTAAACAAGATGCATGAGTGTGAAATGCATGTTTAAAAATGAAGATGACAGACTTGTTGTTGGGTTGGAGGAAGGGTGGGGTGAAGGGTAAAGAAGAATCAAAGAGAACTCGTGTTTTCGTCATGACCAATTTGATAGATAATTGTGACATGTAATGAGATATGAAAGACTGATAGAGAAACAAGTGTGTGGGAGGGACTGGGAAATTAAGAGTTCTATTTTGACCCCCATTTCAAAGCCAAGGGGAAATGTCAGGAAGGCAGTTGGATATTGAATGAATATTAAGCAGGTACAGTAATTCATTGATATTACATAAGACATAATAGTGTATAATCGCACATAACCTTAATTCTGGGGTTAAACTCATTATGGACCTCAACTATCCAAAAGAGCTTAATCACCAAGCCTCGAGAAACCAGCAACCCTTGCCCGAACGTGTACCTCTTCTCGCTCCAGGCCCATCTCAACGTGGGGGTTTCTATCACGGAACTATATCTGACATCTGGTTCTTACTTCAGGGCCATCCATGTGTAGCAGGATGCCCTGTGCTTTCCTATCCTGCAGTCCAGATAAATGACTAAAGGTCCAAAGTTGAAATAATAGGTGCTAGGCACATTCCATGTTTCCTGAGAGCCGCACTGAAGTGCGACTAGATGTATCTTTCACCTCAGGCGTTTTACGACAGATAGACAAAAATTATAAAATCGGATATGAGATTCAATTTTAAAGTTAATTTGGCTGAAAGTATGACAGCTGAGAGTGACTGGAAAGGTATGTCCACTGCCCTAGACACTACTGCAGGATATCCAATAGTTCATATTTAAAGGCATAATTGGAGAAAAATCTGTTTTATGATTATATCCTCACTCTACTATTCATACTTCTGTCAGAGTACTTATAAAATTGTCTAGTATGGAATGGTGTTACTTAGGCAGAGATTCAATATAGAGACAAAAAAGGGCCTACATGAAACCCGGGAGCCAACAAGACATATAGGTTGAGCGAAGGAGGACAGCCAGCAGAGGAAATGGAAAAGAACAGTATCAGTGTGGGCAAGCAGGGAGAATATTCAAGAGAACATTTCAAGAGAATTCAAGAGAATATTTCAAGAGAATTCAAGAGAATATTTCAAGAAGGAAAGACTGAACAATTATGTTGGAAGTTATTAAGAATGGGAGGAAGCCAAGAACAAAAAAGTAACTATTAGATTTTGCAGCACACAAGTTCGTTGTATGACTTGGGTGAGACCAATTTCACCAAAAGAGTAGGCACTGACACATCACTGGACAAGTTGAAAAAAGAAAATGGCATACAGTTTGGAGAGAGTGAATATAAACAACCCTGTTGAAATAATTTCTGTGAGTGAGAGTCAACATATAAGATATGAGATTAAGAGTGGAATCTTTAGGATGGAATATACTAGAATTATGTTTGTATGCTAAGGACAAAATGAAATAAAAAAGAAAATTAATAATTCAAGAGATAAATTACGATTGCAAGAGCAAAATCCTTAAGAATGTGAGAGGGAACTGAGATCCAGACCTACAAGAAAGGGTTTGACTTTGGATATGAGTGGGCACACTTTACCCAGTATAACTGAACAGAAAGTAGATTTGGCGGGAAGAAGATTAAGGTGTTCTCAAACCTAGGATATCAGCTGAGAGTTTGTGTGCTATTCTCTGTCTCTGGGTTATATGCTCATGTGTACGTGGTAGTTATGGATTATAGGTGAGCCACTGGAAGCTGGGGGAGCATTTTGAAGGTCTGAGTAAAAAAGTTGATAGGAAATGGTTATCTTTATGTAAGGGAGTACTAATATGTTAAGTTAGTGTGATAAGGCAGTCAGTTTCCATCCTATAGTCATTTGATATTTACGGTCATGCAGTAAGGTTACTCAGCATTTGAAGGCTTTTCTCCCTGTCAGCATCCCTATGCTAGGTGTAAAGTAGGTGAATATTTGGGCTTAACTTTTAACTAGTGTCATGGCCTTGTCGGGAAATGACAGAGGGGGAGAGAAATGCAAGAAACTTAAAGTCAATTGCAAGGGAGTGATTACAAAGACAGCAGAAAAAAATGATTTATTTTGAATCTATTATTTAGATTATTTCCTAAATCTCCATTTCAAAACACTAATATAAATTTATGCAGAAACCACTTGATTTAAAGTTGTTTCAGTATTGTTCAACCTAATATTTTAAAGTGTCATTTAACTTATGTTGTTCAGTAAATCTCCAAGTCATTTTGAGAGACAATTTAAAAACAAGAAAATAAAAATAGAGGGCATTCAATATTCATATACTTGGGACCTAGGAAAACTTAATAGCAAGGAGGAAAATCTAAGTAACTTCTTACATCCTCAGAAATGATTAAAATAATTTCTCTTGTAAAATTCCTTTGGGTAATTTGACAGTTCTGAGACTTAGAAGTATGATGAGCAAAGACTACATTCATAGTCCTTTTGGCAAATTGGCTGCTATTCCTGACATTGTAACATTGTACTGGTCGAGGTCTGCCACCATGGAACAGTCAAAGAAAATTAGTTACATCAGGCATCATTTTTAACTTCGATATTTTTGTAGTATTTTCTAATTAGTAAATTTCTTTTTTTTTAATGTAACCATTTATATCAACGTGCTTTAAAACAGTATGGACAAGGGACTGGTGATTTCTGTGTAGAAGGTACTATATGATCTGATTTAATCACCAAATAATTCTGTGAGGCAAACATTACCCCATTTTAGACAATGAGAAACTGAGATTAAGAAAATTTATATAATTTGCTCAAAGGCACAAATTTAGCAAGTGACTAAATCTGGATTTAAGCCCAGATCTGTCAGTCTACCAAATCTGCGTGCTTTCTAGGTCAGAAACTTGCCTCCAGGTTTGTAACTGAATGTCTGTATCAGTTTAATTTGTGCAACCATGTAATATTTAAACTAATGGAAGTGATGAAAAAAGGCATATAAACAAATAAGCTAGTTGTTTGACAATATTTAAAGCACAGACAAACCAATTCGAATTTCTTCTTCCACAACATAAGCTTTCAAGGCTAGTGCTATGTGGGTTTAGTATTTACTAGCATTTGAAATGACTTTTGATAATATAAATTGGTCTTGATTTTCTATATTTGGTCCAATATTAAATGAAAGGTTATATGCTGCTGACTATGGAAACCAAGCTATGCTATCTCTATTTTCTCAGCTCACTCAAATGAAACCAGATAATTCCATCTGTTTAATTCCCTTTGACCCAATTCACAGTCACCCCTAAATGGATTCCAGAAATACCAGTTCTGCAGCTTGCAGAGTTTTCTTAAAGCAAGTCTAATGGATCAAAGTGTGTCATTCTATCTGGCATCAATTTATTCATCATACAATAAATTCACATTTTGTATAGGCTTAACACAGTGTGTGGAAAAAATAAAGCCAAAAGAGTCTTGACTTCAAAGACATACATATATGTGCATCTACATTCATATAGGTGTGTGTGTGTGTGTGTGTGTGTGTGTGTATGCGTGTGTGTGTGTGTGTGTATTTTATTCATTTATTTATTTTTTAAATTCCTGTAAAGCATGGCACATTTAAGTGTAACCTGAAACTCAACGCAAGGCTGTTAATGATGTGCACTAGCACCTTCTTCAGGGCCACTCTAGAAGTCATGAAGTCCCCAACACATCCCTCTCCATGAGGAATTACCGTGTGTCAATGCCATGAATTTCACCCCCAAGGAATTGGCCCAGGAGTTTCTCAAGCACATTCTAGAATTCCAGATCATGCACAGTGTGGATTCTGTTTGACAGGCCATAGCAGATAGTTAGTTGACAAAATTTGGTGACAGAAATTCTTGGAAGTACTGGGGTGCAAAGGGTGGAAACACAATTTTTATCTTCCAGAGATGGTGTTTGCCAAAAGATATATATATATAAATATATATATATATATCAATTTGCCAAAAGATATATATATATGTGTGTGTATATATATATATATGTATATATATATATATATATGTATAGTGAAAGAGAGAGAGAGAGAGAGAGTTAAATAAAATTTATTTAACAATCTAGGGTGCCAAATTATAATCATAGGATTGCTATAGATTGTAATGTATTTACCCCACGAAAATTCAGAAGAGAGAAGGGTGAATGTGGCCCATAGTATTAGCAATACAATTAGCAGTTAACTTTTTTTTTGGTACTTAAACTTTTTCTATGAATTTTCATTATCTTATTTAATTCTTCTTTGAGTCATCTATTACTGGATGACAAATTATGCCCCAAATTAACAGCTTAAAACTACAAACATTTATTATCTCATAAGTTTTGTGGGTCAGGAGTCCAGGCATAGCTTAGCTGGGGCTTCTGGGTCCATATGTTTCATAAGGTTGTAGTCAAGCTATCATTCAGTCAATGCTGCAGTAATTTTAAGGATTGATGGGGGCTGAAGTACACACTTCCAAACTCATTTGGTTGTTAGCAGGCCTCAGAAGTTCTCCTTACAAGTTCACTCAAGTGAGCATCTCTCTAGGGCTACCTCATGACATAATAGCTGGCTTTCTCCAAGGTGAACATTTCAAAGGAAAGCAAGAAAGAGTACCCAAGATGGAAGCCACAGTCATTTGTAACAATCTCAGAAGCAACATCCATCATTGCTGCCATATTTTATACATTAGAAACAAGTTAGGAAGTTTGGCCCATAATCGAAAGCGTGGCATTACACAGTGTGTGAAAACCAGAAAACCAAGGATCACTGGAATCCATCTTAGAGGCTGTCTACTACAATTCTAAAAAATTTGAGTGAAAATCTTTATGAGATAGGTGCTATTTTAAGTAGATAAAACAATAAGGGCACAGGTTGGTTAAATACCTCCCTCAATACTACATAACTGAAAAAAAAAAAAGGAGAAGACTAAGATTAAATTCAGAAAGTATTATTGCACAGTCTTAAAACATTTCCTGAAGTAAAAATTCAAACAAACAAGAAGTATTTCACTTTAGGAGAGAAATAGAATGTAAACACAAATAAGAGATGCAAGTATAAAATTATATAAAGTATTAATAATGTAGAGAAACTGATTTACAAGTCGGTAGAAAATCTAGTTGGAAAAATTGGTTGATGCTAGTGAGCTTTTAACATATGGCTAAAGGAGTTTGGATTTAGCCATGGGTAAACGAAAAATCATCAATTTCTTTTAAATTTTATTTTACTGTGGTAAGAACACTCCGTCATCAATTTTTTTCTAAACAAGGAAATAACACAGTTAACGTTTGGCTCTGTGATATGTCTGTAAGTTTGTAGAATAGTCTGGAAAGGTAAGGCAAAAGAGATAAGATGGCCTGGGCAGTAGGTGTGTGTGCTACCACCAGGCGCTGGGCCAAGGCAGAGTCAGCGGAAAGAATAGGCAATACCAACCAGTAAGAGTCCCAGGATTCATTGCTGAGCTGCATACGGAATTTCAAACAGTTAAGTGACAAGTTACTCCAAAGTGTTAAGAGAGGAAGACTTGTAAAAGAGGAAGTTCAAGGAAAACTTCAAAAGGCAGGGTTTTTCATTTCTTGACTATTGTTCTCTGAGCATAGAATAGGTCATCATAAACCCCCCTTGAATGAATAAATAACAGAAGCTACCATTTATTGGACAAAGATTGGCTAAGACTAGCTCAAACAAGCAAACAAAGGGCAACAGCAACAAAAATGTAAGGAAGAGTTAAGTTTATAAGTTTTCATGACCTTCAAACATTGCCAGATTTTATAGCAACGAGATCGTCAAGAACCAGGACAGGGCTTGCTTGCATGTGCGTGTGTGTTAAATCCATCTCTCTTGCCCTCTCTCTCTTTCTGTCTCTCTCCCATCCCGCTTTGTCTTTGTCTCTTCATCACCACCCACCCGTGGGTATCTTAACCTATTTTTATAAGCACATCTGCATCATTTTCTGCTCTGTATTTGCAGGCTGTCCTAATGATTCTCTATAATTTCAGCCTGCATTTCCCTTTGTCTTGCATTGATAAAAACTCTGATTTTTATTTAATAGAATAGCATGTCACTCTTAAGTGCCAATAAACTCTTCTTGTGTTAGTAAAAATGGGAGAGATAGAGATTGAGAGGGTGAGCAAGAATGAGCGAGTGGTAGAGGGACAGAAAGACAGAGACAGAGACAAAGACAGAGAAAGAGAATTTCTCTTCGGCTTAGGCTAGGGTCAAATGTCTCTCCCTGATCTAATTAAAATCAACAATAGTTAGGAGAGTAGGAAGTTATGAAGCCTATTTCTTTCCAAGTAGTGCTGGTAGAGACATATTCTCTGGGAAGATGGCATAAGTGAGGTAGGCAATTTATGATCATGTGCAATGCAACACATTATTCTAATACATTATTTCCAATCCTGGGTGGCGCAGTTGGTTAAGCGTCCGACTTCAGCCAGGTCACGATCTCGCGGTCTGTGAGTTCGAGCCCCGCGTCGGGCTCTGGGCTGATGGCTCAGAGCCTGGAGCCTGTTTCCGATTCTGTGTCTCCCTCTCTCTCTGCCCCTCCCCCGTTCATGCTGTGTCTCTCTCTGTCCCAAAAATAAATAAACGTTGAAAAAAAAATTAAAAAAAAAAAATGGCCCCCCCGTGAGTTCTAAATATCAAATGAAGAAGCTGAGGCTCAGAAGGATTTAGGTAATTTTTTTAATGTTACATAACTCATAAGTGGTTTTAAACAAGACTCCAAATTTGCTATTTTCTGACCTTAAAGCTACTATGTTGCTCTTTCTACTTCTCATTGCAAGATACCACTAAGAAAAATAAGGAAGTTACAATCAGAATGGCTGTTTGTTTAACCGGGAGTCACGCAGGCCAGGCTATAATGGGCCAGGAGTTAGTAATTGTTGGCAACTAATATCCCTGACTCTTATCACAGCTCTGACCTTGTATCAACCTCACCCCACGCCTGACATATAGTGAGGCTTCAGGATGGGTGAGGTCTGTCTTAACACTTTTCTTGCTATTAAACACTCTGGAAGTTTAATGGTTTATTTTTAGCCTTTGCCAACAGAGCTGTTCTTCAAAATGCCATATGCCTTACAGTGGAGACCACAGTCATCAAACACTAGATGCAGAATTTTGAAAGAAAAGTGAAAGATATTGTAGAGTTACATAACGTCAGCCTCAAATATAAGTTGGGATGGCTAGTTAATTAGTTGCTTTGCTCCAGGGAGTGGGTAACCTGTGTTTCTCAAAGAAAAAAGTGTCAGTGGAAAGAGAGCAAGTACAAACTAGAAACAAAATTAATGCAATGAGGCAAATAAGAAGTCGAGAGGGTGTGGGAATAAAATCATTGCTGAAGAAATAGGTAAAGACAGCATTTCTCCCTAAGTGACAAGAGGGAAAAGATGTGGTTGAATAAGAAAAATCTCACCAGATACTACATTCTAAATAAAGAAGGAAATAATGTTTTTTGCTAGGAATAAGGAGTAAAAAAAGAATTTGTACCTAAGGAATGTAGAGGTTTGGAATAAAATTTATCCATGAGATTCCCCCTGATAGACTTAAATAGAATTACACGGACATGGATACTCTTGACATATTAATTTAAGCATTTATGATATTATATAAGAACAGTGTAGAAGGAAGTAGAGTTAAGTCATCTTTGTGTGATTCGTAGATTCAACTGCAGTACTATTCACATAGTAGATGCCTAATAAAAATCGGTTAAATAAATAAATCTACTAGCGAAAATAAAAGCAAATGATACTTATGTTCCATATCTCCTTTAACAAATTCTACTGTCATATTTGGAAAATATAAATTTCATGCACCTATTTGACAAATTATGTGAATTATTTTTAATCCGCTTATGCATTTTTAAGTCAGCTATCATATAAAGTGTTTATAACAGCAATTTTATATAATTAAAACCCTTAAGCTTCGTTTGTAATATATTACACGGGTATAATATATTACAAGGATGATTCTGCTAGGAAAGAATATTTTTGAGAAAAATTCTCAAATTCACTTTCACAAAAATGGAGAAATTATTGATAAACACATCCAAATTTGCAGATTGGTTATATTCAGGGGTTATTTGGGGTCATAATTGTAAATCTCATTACTGTGCTTGAAGGCGGTCTCTTTCATTATTATGGTGCTGAGGTCCATATCCCTGAAGCTAATTGCAAGGTAGAGCTGCAGAGTTCTAATTGTTTGCCATCAAAATAGCTGTGTAAGCTTGATTAACAGTGTTCAGCAACATTCATAATAGTCCAAGCCTGGCCCTGCATAAAATAGAAACTGGGAAAAAATCAATAAGATTTAATAAGATCAGGAACAATCACTTACAATAGTACATCAATCACACAAAGTAATAGGTGCAGGATTTGATAGGGTCCTGAACTGCCTGAGAGATTCATAACCAGTACTCGTTAATGATTTGTTCATTTGCATTTTATCAATCCAGCTACAGCTGACAAGCAGAAGGAGCGGGAAAGAAATATGTTGACTTAAACTCATCAGCCTTGCAATTAAAAAAATAACATATAATAGCAAATGTCTTGTCACATGGAAATCTGATGTTATTACAAAGATGTGTGCAATCCTTGGCTCTTCAGACTGGGGCTGCAGTTAGACTTGCAGAATAGGTAGGCTGACAGTGTCCCTGTGGTCACTAGGAAGTCTCAAAGGTCAGAAAGGATGTACATGTGAATATAAATTTCTTCTCTACCTTTCATAGACCTTGATTGCATAATCATATTTAATGCCAAATGTGCATATTTCCTTGTTTTTATCTCTTTGAAATAAATGAAGCTCCTGGCTTTGCCTTAGGCAAAACCTCTATCAAATGCTAAAATAATCGTAATGAGATGGCTTTCTGGTGATTATTGCTTGTCATTATATCCTATTTCAGTCGATGTTATGAGTGTATAAAGTAATCAAGCTGTATTTACCATCTATATTAAAACACATTTTGGGAAGAAAGGTAAATGGATAAGATAAAATTGTGAAAACAGATTTCTGATTTTAAATAAGTGATATTATTTAATGTGGGAAAATAATCCCCCTATAAACATCAGAAGCGTAATGAAAAGTCTGAGCTTCTTCCAAGAAATTCATGTGGATTCCTGCTTAGAAAAATTCATGCAGGTTTTCTATGGGAGAGAATTATGTGAGTGGAGGGTTGCAGAGCACATTGTCATAAGCCAGCAGTGGTACCATCCAAAATGTGGATTAATTAGCCTCTGTCCAAAACTGGTAAATAATGTGCTCCTTCAGAGAAAGACGTTATGATTCAAGTCCTTGTGGATGATGTTTAAATAGCTGATTTCTATATAGGATTCTTTAATTCAATCAAAGTACAGGTAAAATCCCATTATAATAGACTCCATGGGGCCTCTAAATTGTTTTGTTGTGGTAGAATTTGGTTAAAATGAATAAATACATTTATCACATTCCCAGTATGTAGTACATACTAGAGAGACAGACTTGAAGCCCAGTCTCTTTTCTATTGAATTAACACATGAAAAGAAATGCTTTGAATAGAAGTGGGGGCAGGAGCAAAGTATCATGCTCACGTACCTCCTAAGGCTTCCTCAAACTCCTGGATGGCTTTAAAATGGTTTTAGTATTAAGATAAAGTTGTTTTTTGTTTTTCTTTCCTTTTAAAGATAGAATTAATTAGACCGACCAGGCTTTTGAAATCTAAAACACTGAAGAAAATAAAAGGTAATATTATTTGTTATCCTGACAAAAATAACTGTAAAGAAGTCAATTTTATGCAGATTAATTTGCCCTTCCTACAAAGCAAACCACCCACAATCAAGTGCTTCAATTATACAGGTTGACTCTTCTAAGGCCATTAAACAGAGAGAGCATTAGGAAATTTACCAAGAATCAATTCATAGGATGCCAATTTGCCTAAAAGCAAATTGATAAATGTCCAATTTAGTGAAAGACCAATTCACACTAAATTTTGGCCTTAAATGATTTGGTTTTGGTGAATTGGTTGGCCTCATTTGTACAGTTATCAGTTGCACGGGAATTACCGTTATCAGTTACTCTGGAATATGGAAATGGTTTTAATTATTCTCAACATTCTTAACCTTTCATTTACTGTAGAAACAGGTTTAACCCTGACACAGTAACAGGCCTCTAGAGATGTAATAAACATGTACTCCAAATGTTCACATTCTAACAGGAAAAAAAACAAACACATCTTATACATATTCTATAAATATATTATTAAATATATTAAGTCCATCTGGTCCAGTGTGTCATTCAAAGCCATTGTTTCCTTAATGATTTTCTGCTTAGACGATCCGTCCATTGTTGTAAGTGGGATGTTAAAGTCTCCTACTATTATTATATTGTTAACAGTGAGTTTCTTTATGTTTGTTACTAATTGATTTATATTTGGGTTCTTCAAGTTAGGAGCATAAATTCTTATAGTTGTTAGATCTTGTTAGATCCCTTTATTATGATGTAGTGCCCTTCTTCATCTCTTGTTACAGTGTTTGGTTTAAAATTTCGTTTGTCTGATATAAGTATGGCTACTCCGGCTTTCTTTTGACGTCCATTAGCATGATAGATGGTTCTCCATCCTCTTACTTTAAATCTGGATGTATCTTTGGGTCTAAAATGAGTCTCTTGTAGGCAGCCTATAGATGGATCTTGTTTTTTTTGTTGTTGTTGTTTGTTTTATCCATTCTGATTCCCTATGTCTTTTGATTGGAGCATTTAGTCCATTTACATTCAGAGTGATTATTGATAGATATTAATTTAGTGCCATTGCATTACCTGTAAAATTGTTTCTGGAGAGTTTCTCTGTTCCTTTCTAGTCTTTACTGCTTTTGGTTTTTCTCTCCCACTCAAGGAGGTTCTTTTAATATTTCTTGCAGGGCTGGTTTAGTGGCCACGAACTCCTTTAGTTTTTGCTTTTCTGGGCAACTTTATCTATCCTTCTATTCTGGATGACAGCCTTCCTGGATAAAGTATTCACGGCTGCATATTTTTCCCATTCAGCATGTTGAATACATCATGCCTCTCCCTTTTGGCCTGCCAAGTTTCTGTTGATAAGTCTGCAGCCAGCCTTATGGGTCTTCCCTTGTAAGTTAAGGATTTCTTTTCCATTGCTGCTGTCAGGATTCTTTCCTTATCTCTGTAAAATTTTACTACGCTATGCCTTGGTGCTGGCCTGCTTTTATTGATTTTGATGGCAGTTCTCTGTGCCCTCTGGATTTGGATGTCTGTTTCTTTCCCCAGATTAAGGACGTTTTCAGCTATAATTTGTTCAAATAAACCTTCTGCCCCTTTTTCCTTCTCTTCTTCTTCTGGGACTCTTTTGACACAAATGTTATTATACTTTATAGAGATACTGAGTTCCCTAAGTCTACATTTGTGATCTAATATTTTTCTTTCCCTCTTCTTTTCAGTGTCATTATTTTCCATAACTTTATCTTCTCTATCACTTATTGATTCCTCTGTGTCTTCCATCCTTGTGGTCATTACATACAATCAGGTTTGAACCTCAGCTAGAGCATTTATTTAATCTTTTTAATCTTCAATCAGACTGTTTAGTTTTTAGGTCTCTTATCTCTGTGGTAAGCGTCTTTCTGGTTTCTTCAATCCTTTTCTCAAGCCCAGCTGGTATCCTTATAATTGTTTTTTTTTAATTCTGGTTCAGGCATATTACTTATCTATTTTGGTTAGCTCTCTGGCCATGACCTCTTCTTGTTCTTTCTTTTGGGATGGGTTCTTCCCTCTTGGAATGTTGTCCAGGTCTCTGTCTTTTATGTGTTAGAAAAGCCTGTGCCTGCTCTTATTTCCTCTAGAGCTGAAGTCTGCAACACTCTATGGTCAGTAGACCTGGGGCATGTGAGGGGTTTGTGCTGGTCTTTTGAGGAGAGGCCTGTTGTTGTGCTGGCTTTCAATCACACTCACCCTGTTAAAAAAGGCACCTGCAGAGCACAGAAGGGCGAGGCTTGGTGTAAGCAACCCAAGCCTCCACTGTGTGTGCTGTGCTGCTCACTGAAGTGATACCACTCCATCCATCTGCCTAAGGGGTGGTGCAGTGCTCCTGTGTTTTTATCTCAGACATGCAGCTAGGTTTCAAAACTCCAAGTTTTGGGGACATAGTGTCGTCTGGTCCTAAGCTGATCCTGTGGGGGAGGATCTCACCGTGTTGTGGCTGTTACCAGTTTGTCCCAGAAAAGCAGTCACACAACTGCACAGGGGCTTGGAGTTTATGATGAAGTGCAGCAAAGAGCTGGCATACGGGTTAGCTGCCCTCAGCAGGTGACTCTGCTTGTCGTTGGGGAATAGGGTAGCTCAGTGGTGCCCGCCAGCTCTTTGTCCCAGGGCAGGTGGTGCTGCCTCTTCCAAATGCACTCCAAGAAGAGGAACTGTCTCTCCCAACTCGATTCAGAGGATCCTCAGAGATGGGCTGATGTGATTAACTTTGGTCAGTGAGACATTAGAAGCAAAATGCAAGTAGAAGCTCAGTAGCACTTACACATTAAGGCTCTTCTTCTTGGAGTACTCCGTTTTGGAACTCAATCGCCAAATTTTGAGGCAGATAGGGAGAGACCATCTGGGGAGAGAGATAGGGAAGCTCAGCCTGGCTCTAGCCGTTCTAGCTATCCCAGCTAACACCAGATATGAGAGAATATACCCTTATGGACAGCCAGCCCTAGTAGATATTATGTGAGACACTGTGAAACTGTTCTAATCATACCCAGTGAATATTAAAGAATCATGAGCAAATACATACTTAGTGTTTTAAGCCATTAGATTTTAAGGTCTTCTTATACAGCAACAGATAACTGAAGCCGAAATTGGTACCCAGAAGTAAGATTCTATCATCACACAATAGTTACATGGCATATGCTTAAAGACCAGGTGACAGGTGGAGGCCTGAAGAGCATAAAGGAAATTGTTATCAGACACTGGGGTAAAGAGGACTCAAGTTCTGTACTACAGAACGATTAGTGTGATTGTCACCTTCAGCAAAATGAAAAAAGTATTAGCTCTGAGAAAATTTCTACAAATAATATCGAAGTGGAAGCTAGATATGTGTGTCTACCTGTCCTAAAATATGAGAGAAGTTAGATGGGCTAAAAAACAAAACACAAAAATAAAACAAAAAAATAACTTCTCAATATTCAAGCAAAACATAGAGGAAATATAAAGAAGGTACGACTTGTTTTGTGTTAAAAAAAATGATTACTGGCAAAAGACTTTCAAAATTAGAAATTAGATTGGGTAAAGATCGACTTCTGGGTACTTCTTGGAACTCATGCCCTCACAGTAAACATCAAGCCTAGGATGGGAGTGAAGAATACTTTCTGAGACCTCAGGAAGAGTTAAAGCTGTGCCTCAGAGAATTAATGAAGGGGTTTCTTAGAATCTTAAACATGTCTACACCACATTCAGTCACACAGTTTTAAGACAGCTGTATTAAAGGAACCGCTACGGGCTTGCATTAAAAGTGTTGACATAATTGGGGCGCCAATTATGGGTGGCTCACTTGGTGGAGTGTCTGACTTCAGCTCAGGTCATGGTCTCGCGTTTCACGAGTTTGAGCCCCACATCAGGCTCTGCACTCACAGCTCAGAGCCTGGATCTTGCTTCTGATTCTGTGTGTCTCTCTCTCTCTGCCCCTTCCCTGCTCATGATCTGTCTCTCTCTCTCTCAAAAATAAATAAACTTAAAAAAAAATAAAATAAATAAATGTTGACATAATTTAGAAAGATAAAAAGCCTATTCCATGAGAAGGAAGAAGATTGAGAAGGGTACTCTGTTGTAAATATGCACCTTTTTTTCATTAAATTTTTTTTAGAAAAATGTTTATTTTTTGAGAGAGAGAGACAGAGCATGAGCTGGGGAGGGGCAGAGAGAGAGGGAGACACAGAATCTGAAGCAGGCTCCAGGCTCCGAGCTGTCAGCACAGAGCCCGACACAGGGTTCGAACTCATGAACTATGAGATCATGACCTGAGCCGAAGCCGGATCCTTAACCAACTGAGCCACGTAGGCACCCCTTTTTCTTATGAAAAGGAAGAAAAGCCAGAGGGTAGATCCAAAGACCAAGGTGACTGAGCCAAAGCTGTATAGAACCACTTCAAGGAGGCAAAACTAGACCCTAAGCAAAGACTTTATAAGATCATAAACGGAGGTTGTTTTAAGCAACTAAATTTTGTGGATGACAGCAATAGAAAATTCATATGCTCCATTCTTCAGATTCTGTTATTGGCTACTGGCTTGTTTCAGACACCATGTGTGTGTGTCACTTCAGAACCTATTCGTCTCATCTTTCTTTGATTTCATCCACTCTTGTAGTAATCAGTTTGAGGAAGGCTCTGATAAGCAGACTTATCTTGACAGTCTTCAGATGCCATAGCATCATATTGGTTCACAGTATATTTTCACATAATTTCAGTTGGACCAGGTGAGCAAGGATTAGAAAGTATGCTTGATGTCCTACTAAACCACAAGGCATGAGTGAGGTGGTGGAATATTAAACTGTCAGAAAAAACATGTGAACATTTTAGGAGTTTAAAGATGTGAAGCATCCATCCTAGGACATCCCATTCATCTTTTTTTTTTTTTTTTTTTCAATTTCTTTAGCAATTCATAACTGCTATAAAGAGGCACAGTGTTTGGTGGAATTCTGAGCATTTTGAAGGCAACGACTGATTCACCCCATTTGTTAGGTGACTCAGAAAGCTAAAAGTTTCAAATAGAGCCCAGTATAAAGCACAACCTTCCCCGCCACATAGGCAATATGATCAAATCAGTCCAATGGTGTTAGTAGTATCTCTGTTGGATAAGGATGCCATGTGGCAAGCTTGGATAGTAGAAGTATAAACCGGGTTCCTGAGCAAGGATATAACCTTCTGCAGTAAACAATAAATATTGTCCAAATATCTCCAGTAGCTTAGGCCACTGTAGCTTTTTCACTAACTCTTCTGCATTACCATTTTGCAGAGATTGTATTTGGCCAACATCTGAACTGACACTGTGATGAACTGAACTTGTACCTCCCCCTTACTCACAAAGAATGAGGCTCCATATAATAGGATAGCCAGATAAGGAAGGCATGAGGGATTTGAATGATGCCGGGAGTATACTGCATTGATCACTTCTTTCACATCACTTCTAATACTCGACCTCACCTGTTTCTTCCAAGCCACTTCTGTGCAAACTAGGTCAGCACAATTTTGTAATCTCCTAGTTGATACCACCTCAAGCCTCTGTTGTGTTCATTTAACTTCTCCTGAGAATTCTCTGCTGATTCTATAGTGTCAAATGAGAAGGAGCCCATTCTGTTCACATGACGTACAAGCTGGAAGTATAAGAGAGTTAGTATTCATTATGCAACTCTTTAAACAATAAAAGATGGTAAATTAGGAGAAAAAATACTTTTCTCACTCCCTTCATCAGAAGACAATCCTGATGGGTTTTTTTTTTTTTTTGCAAATTAAAAAAATTTTTTTTGCAAATATGTTTTTTTTTGCAAAATTAATTTAAAAAAATACACTTTTTAATTAATTAAGGTAAGTTGCTGACATGACACTCTATTACCCACAAATACTTAAGTGAGAATTCCAGCAAAGATATTCTCTTATGTAACCACAATATAATCATCAATGCTGAGAAATAAATATTGATGTATTACTATACCAATAGTAATATTGATACATAGATACATTATTACATGGGTACATTACTTTATCAATATAGTGACCCATTCTTTTTTTGTCAATTATCACCATAATTTTTTCATAGCAAAATTTCCAAAAAAAAAAAAAATTTTCCAATCTAGGATTATGTGTTGCCTTTAGTTGCCATGTTTTTTCAACCTTCTTTAGACTGGAATTGTCACTCTTTCCCTGACTTACAACCTTGACATGTTTAAATATTATAGACTAGTTATTTTGGAGAATGTCCCTTAATTTAGGTTTGCCTGACTTTTCCTCATGATTAAATTCATGTTATGTACTGGGCAAGAATCATAGAGAGCTTTTCCTTTTATTACTTCCTATCAGGTAATACAGGATTTTGATTTGTCTCATTGTTATGTTAACTTTAATCATTTGATTAAAGTTGTGTCTGCCTGGGTTCTTCATTGTATAGTTATCGTTTTTGCCTCTTTGTAATTAATAAGTATTTTGTGGGAAAGTTTTTTGAAACTATGTAAATATCTTATTTATAAAAAAGCTTACCCCACTAGTCTTAATATCTATTGAGGTTTACTATGATGGTTGTCAAATAATTATTTTCTAATTTTAATTCCATAATTTCTCTTATATGTACTTGTTGGCACCCAGTTGTAAAGACAAATCTTTCTTTTTCCTTTCTTCCTTTCTTTCTTTTTTTCTTCCTTCCTTCCTTCCTTCCTTTTTCTTTCTTTCTTTCTTTCTTTCTTTCTTTCTTTCTTTCTTTCTTTCTTTCTTTCTTCTCTTTTCTTTCTTTCTTCTCCTCCTTCCCTCTCTCTTTCCTTCCTTCTTTTTTTTTTCTTTCTCTTTCTCTCTCTCTGTCTCTCACTCCCTCCCTCTCTCCCTCCCTCCCTCATAGATTCATATTTTATTCAATGGGTTATAAACCATTCTTATTGTTGTGTATCTTAATGTTCAAATGTATTTCAATGTTCAAATTATCCCAGATTTTGTAAGTGGACACCCCATCAAACTTACTTCTGCCTCTTTTTGGTATGTCTCATCATTGTTTTAGCACTTTAAAAATTTTTGTCACAACAATATGTTCCAGGGTTATGTTGTACTTTCCCTGACAAAGACTTTGTCCCCCAAGAACTGCTACTTCCAAGAATTTTCATCACTCATCATGTTCTGGTATCTACACCTAAGGTCTCTACAGCTTTAGAGAAGTAAGGCATATTTTCACACTGTGGAACCTTCCTAGTTGTTCAAAATTAAAATTTGCAAAGTATAAGTTTTTCAGATTTTAAGATTCACATACATTCAAATTCACACTGTTGGATGAACCATTCTATGAAGTTTGATAAATACACCACTCTAATCAAACTATGGTAAAATTCCATCACTCTCTCCCTTGTGCTACTCCTTGTATGTAAACCCTTCTTTCACTCTTAACACTTGGCAATTTATAATATGTCTTCCATTTTTATAATTTTGCCATTTTTGGAATTTCATATAAAAGGAATAGTAGAACTTATAGCCTTCCACCGACTTCTTTCACGAATGCATTTGCTCACCTGCATTGTTGCATGTTTTCAGTATTCAGTTTTTTTTCATTGCTGAGTAACATCCCTTTATATAAATGTACCACATTCTATTTTTCCTTTCCTCCCCTGAGAGACATTTAGGTTGTTTCCAGTTTTGTGCTATTACAAATAAAGCTGCTATAAACATATCCAGGTAGGTTTTTGTGTGGATACAAAACCACCAAACTGTTTTCTAAACTGATTATATCGTTTTGCATTTTCACCAGCAATGTAGGATTTCAAGCTGCTCCACATCCTTGCCAGCACTTGGCTGCTAGTTTTAATTTTTATTTTATAACCATTCTATTAGTAACTCGGTTTTTATTTAATTTGCATTTTTCTAATAAGTACTGATATTGAAGATAAAGTAGCATAATTTCATGCAAAGCAGAAGCTCTCCATGGTAATTATTCTCACCTGATAACTTGATTTGGGCCTGAAACGTCAGTCTCTCCACAATGATTATATTTATATTACAGATTATAATCTATTATAGTCCTGGTGATTCTGATCCAGCTTGCCTCCAAATCCAAAGAACAGCATCCACCCAATCCCCAGGTTAAAAACTAGTGGTCTCTCCACTAAGAAAAAAAGGACTAAAAGTGGGGTGAAGGTATAAATTTGCTTGGAGGTGGAATAAAGGGGGCTGCAAAAATTAAACTACGGTGACCTTCTTGTATTCACTCAAGTGAAAAGTGAGGTCATCTGTTCAAAATGAAATGTAAAGGTATTTTATTACAACAGACAGATCTTATTTTATTATGGAAATCTTTATCTATCTTTTGCCTTTCTTTCTTTAGCAGATGAAAGTGTGAAGTAACATCAGACAGAGCTATTTTACAAGAATTTTATTGCTTTAGTGCAATTGCATAAACCAAGGTTGCCTGCAAATCCATCCATAATGGTAAAAACAAGCCAGTTTCAGTTCACAATTTTCAAGTGGAAATTTTCCAGTTAAATGTCTTTGAATGGCATTGTCACTGGCATTGAACCTACTGGCTATCTTTTGTGTGAGCAGAACGTCATAAGTATTGCTCCTGCATAGTATGACAAATACAACATATCAGAGATTTTGATGGGCAAGAATAATCACCACAGCCTCTTGACTTTCTTTTAAAGCAGTGAAGCTGTGGTGAAGTGTTTCCTCAGGAACATGAAAGTCTAGAAGGACATTATTATTTTTTTAATGTTTATTTATTTTAGAGAAAGAGAGAGAGAGAGAAAGAGAATGAGTAGGGAAGGGGCAGAGAGAGAGGGAAACACAGAATCTGAAGCAGGTTCCAGGCTCTGAGCTGTCAGCACAGAGCCCGATGTGGGGCTCGAACCCACGAACTGTGAGATCATGACCTGAGCCAAAGTCGGATGCTTAACTGATTGAACCACCCAAGCTCCCCAAGAAGAACATTATTTTTAATTAAATCTCTGAATCTTGAAAAATAGAGTACAGTTGACACTAAAGAATTATCAGTCGTCTATATAGATTTGTTAGTAATGCAAATCTAAATAATAAGGAGAGCTGATAATTTCCAAACAGAGAATAGTTTATATTTGAGACCAACTGGGTAAATAGTGTTCGTGTAGATGTTGGCCTTTCAAGTTAATTTTAATAATGGAAAATATCTTTCATTGCAGTGTCTGGTTTCTTTTTCAAAAAATTTAACCATCCTCATCAGTGCTGACAGCCCCAGTAGTTTAGTTTCTATAGTATACACAATTTTTGAAGCCTTGTCTTCTTGACCTGTCCTTTTGGTGTTTTTAGGCTGTTACCGAATACAACTGACAATTAGTAACCACATACAGCTTTTGTTTTGTTAGAAGGTACACATTGCTAATATTTTATTCTTCTTGTGTTCAATATTATACTTTATTCTAAAATGGTGGGCCAGTTCCAGAAAAATAAAGAGAACCAGATATCTAGTAAGATTTTATATCAAACAACTGTAGGTCAGAAAAATTGAGTCACACCAGAGGAATTTCAAATCCTGGAAAAGTAGAAAAATAATCTAGCAACATGAATTTTGTTCCATATCAAGAATCTTATAGGAGTAAGACTCTGGACAATGATCACTTCCTTTCTCCAAAGGTAATGCAAATCTACTTACTGATTGAATAAAATATCCCCTCCCCCCCCCGCCCCCCGCTTTACACTAAGGCTTATTGCCAAATTTGCATAATGTTAGTGGAACCATTCCTTAGAATGTGAACCTTAAATGAAGGAGTTGGATGTCAGATAGGAACGTGGCATTTCTTAACTCAGCTTAATTATGAAATATAAACCTAACCCAATGTTTATTTGTTCATAATTTCAAGCTCCTTTACTATCATTCTTCCAATCTGGGTTAAGTTCCATACACAATTTTTTTTTAAATGTCGCTAATAAAGTATTGTCATTATTTTCTCATGTGTAGTATTAAAGAAAGATTCAATGTCTAAAAAGTTATATTAATCAGTTCAGCCACAGCTTTTCTTAGAAGTTTTTAATATGTTAAATTTATACACAATTTATACAATGTGTAAATGGTACATCTTCTTACTTCAATATTAACATGATTAGAATTGATTAAAGTACTACAATTGTCTTGTAAGTGTGCTTTTCACCTATACCAGCTTATTATATGAAGAATCATTCCTTAACAGTAGCCCAAAGCTCAGTTTGTCAAAAATTTCTTCCAGAAAACAAAAACTATAAATACAATGTCAAATGCATTACTTTAGAAGATTTCATATGATATAGCCCAATAAGCTATAGCAAAGTGATGCTTTTTCCTGTTAAATTTAATATAAATGCTGACCATCAATGGTGGGAGACTACCTCTTCTGATGTATTATGCAATTACATTGATGGATGGTTAATTGAGTCACTGTGGCAGACCATATGTTTACTCATGACCTGAATGTCATTGGTCAGGTTATGGCTTCACATCTCTGACCTATAAACATATACTACTTTGGAAAATACCTCTTTTAAATTTCAATTTCTATTTTAAAATGCCCAAAGTAAAATAAATTATTAACTTTATCATCAGAAATTTGCACACAGTTGTTTTTTGTCACCAAGATGACTTAGACTGTTGGTTGCATGGTTTAAAACCACCAGTAAATGTAATAGGACTTTTATGTAAATGATGAAATTGTCTCAGTTTAGGCGTTCTCTGATATTAACAGAAACTTCACTCGAAGTTTCATACATATATATATATGTATATGTATATATATGTATGAAAGTACATATATATGTATGAAAAAAATATATATATACAGCTATTTAGATAATATTCAGTTTTCTGATCAAGTGTCTACCAGTAAAGAAAAAAAAAAAAAACTAAGAAAATGGACATGAGTTAGAATTCTTGACCACTGAGCTTCTTTAAACTACTTGAGTCGTCTTTAAGCGAATTTGATTCTGCGTTATGATTATCTTTTATTGTTGGCAATTTGGAAAGGAAGAGAGAGCTCTATTTACCACCTGCCTTTTACATAATGCTGTATGAATACTAACAACTTGCAGTATCAGTGCACTTACCTTCTCTTAGAAAGAAGTTACAAATGATTTTTAAAGCTAATTTCTTAGACAGTACTTTATTATGGGCAATCTATCTGGAGTCTATTAAGACGGACAACAAACAAAACCCCCTCAGTTTCACGGAATAACCAAATACATTTGTATCACATAATGGAAGAATTCTAAGATCCATCCTGCCCCCCACCCCTCCGCCAAACATCCACCCTCTAGTATGTAGAGCCTAAGGCTGTGAGTATCATGGATTTTACTCCCATAATTAGATTAATTATATGCCACAATGGAATTTGAAAAAAGGAGATTATCTGGGGTGAGCCTGAACTAATCAGCTGAGCCTTTAACAAGGACTGGGCTTGGGGTGCCTGGGTGGCTCAGTCGTTGGAGCGCCCCACTTTGGCTCAGGTCATGATCTCAGGGTTCCTGGGTTTCAGCCCCGCAGTCAAGCTCTGTGCTGAAAGCTCAGAGTCTGCAGCCTGCTTCTATCGGATTCTGTCTTCCTCTCCCTTTTCCCTTCCCCTGCTCATGCTCTGTCTGTCTCTCGAAAATAAACATTAAAAAAAAATTTTTTTTTTTTTTTTTTTTTTTTTTTAAAGACTGGGCTTTTCCTGAAGTCAGAAATTCAGAGCTTGGGAAAGATTCTGCAGGTACAGAGATTCTCCAGTACTGGCTGTGAAGATAAAGGGAGTCATAGGACAAGGAAAGCAAACAGCCTCTATGAGCACAGTGGGTTCCCAAAAAATAGTCCACGAGGAAGCACGTTCTTTCCTACCGACACCACAAGAGGTTGAATTCTTCCCATAACCTGAATGAACTTGAAAGGGATCCTACCTGAGAGCATCCAATGAGAACTCTGTTTGGCTGACACCTTGATTTCAGCCTTAGAATTGGTGGATTCTGACCAGGACCACTGGATGATGAATACTCATCACCATCGCTCAATGCCTGGACTCATTGACAAAGGGGTGTTGTTTTAGGTCACTAAATTTGTGATGATTTGTTACATGGTAATAGAAAAGTAATGTAAACCACTTAGAATATAGCTTATTGCAATCAATTAATATTTATAGTAATTATTATTTATATCAATATTTAATTCTTAAGGGCTAATGAAAATATAAAAGAATATGCATGGTTATGAATCAAATACCCACACGTCCTAGTTAGCACACAAACGCTGTGCATACTTATAATATTGCCACGATTAAGAAGTATGGTAAGTATTTTAGTAAAATACACGCTTGAACTGTGATTCCTATTTTTAACTATTTGGATTTTGAGAGAAGAAACATTTCTGCTTATTTATCAAAAGGACATAAAATACCTTCTAAACTTGTCTGAGCAGTTTTGCATATTTTCTCTCTGAACTAATAATTTTTAAAGCCATTTAAATTTCTCAAATGCTTTAAGGTAAATACTATTAGTCTTTTACATCGATGTGGTAGGACATGTATCTAAGTCATGCTGCTTTATCCATGACCCGTCTTTGATGATTCATCCAGTTTGACAAGTAACTGTCTGCTTTTGAGCTCTTTGGTTTGCATCAACAGTGAGATGAAATGAGACTTGAACAACATGTACTATTGAAGCAAAATATCATACAATCATTGTATTGTTAGAAAAATAAAGCTTTGTAATGGACAAAAATAGCTAATGGAGCAGTATCTTTGATTCAATCATTGATTTTCACACAAAATATCCAGAATTAACTTAAATATATTTTGTCCAATGACTTTGACCTGTAACAAGAAAAAAGAGGGCTCATTTCTGCTATATAATTTTTTCGGACTACATTGAGAAAGATTATGAAAATGTACATATAATAAAATTGTCGACAATGGTTGAGTCTTGTAATTGTGAACTACCTTCAAGGAGGCTGCCTTGAAAAAGAGAACTAACAGTTCTTCATTTCGATTAGCTTACCTTTTCAAGTATTCTGCTAAGAACTTTTATCACACAAATAGAAGCAAGAACTTTATTGTCATCACTATAGCAACTGCAGGGAAATTTATTTCAAAACAGTCGGCTACCTCACAATTTTTCCAGGATGGAAAGGAGAGCAGATGATATGTAACATTTTAATTCATTTATAAAAATTGTTCAGTGATCTAAATTAGTACAATGTCTCTTACGAGGGCAAGACAGTCCGGTTTCTTTATAATATTTTTGTTTGTTTGTTTGTTTAGGCAATACGAGATCATACATGTATCTGTGTACATGCATAAGTTAATTTGAATTTTCTTTATGGATTAATTTTCAGCATCTCTTCCACAACTTTGAAAGCGGCTTATAAAAATCTTTTTTAAAGAATAACTTTATACGGATCATTCAAAATTTGAGTATGTCACTAAACAATACTTTCTCTGGGAGCTAGAATATTTAAATGAACAACATCAAACAAATATTAATGTATGTGGGCAAATGGAGAATAATACTATCTTCTTTTTCTTGAACAAGAATTCTCACAATCCCAGGGCTGATTTATTCAATATGTTGTGCTCTCTCTCAAATGTCTGTGTGAGAAAATGCTCTTGTTCTTACTACCGTATCTTTTCATTTCTCTGAACTTTTTCACAAACATACATAGTTCAAAGTTGCTGACAATCTGCATTTAAAATAAGACGATCATAGAGTAGGGCTGCCTGGGCAATTTTTAACCTTTATGTCTTTGCTGGAGCCAGAGTTCTGAGAACTTCGTTTATAATGGCCTTTTAAAAATGCCTTTCTGGACTGATAGGACTTACTTTTTAAGTACTCCTCTGGTACTTTAAATGAAAAAGACAGGATAAGATTTCAAGATTTCCTGAAGCGCATTGTTATGCGTGAATTATGCACATTTGTAGGAGGGCAAGGCTGCCTTTGGGCTTCCCTTATAGAGCTTCCTACTGATGACTGAGGAAACAAGTCCTCTGCCGAATGTAGGGGGAATGGGTGCCTTAGGAGACAGATTATGGTATGCATCCATTCTCAAAGCTTTCACAATCACTATGTGAATTCTACTCTGGGAATTAAATCCTGTAAGTGTGTACAATTATTCTTGAAAGAACAATAAAAAGATAAGAATATGCTTGTAGTAAACCATTAAAATGATGCATGGGTTATTTTTGAAAGAGCTTATTGGTGCTTTAAAATCTAAAGTTGATTTTCCATGTTCATTACTTTCTTTTATTGTAGAATCAATTGAACGAAACCTCTGGTATATATACATGCATATATACACTATATATAGATACAGATACAGGTACACATTTATGACCTTTTAGATATAAATTCAATATCAGGTTTACCTATTTAAAAATAATGATTATATATTTGGTAACAATGTGTTTTTCAAGCTTTTCCTAAAAAAAAAACCTGATTATGTCAATTAATGCTACAACTAACTATGGGAGAATTTCACTTTGTTTTTACTGCAGTCCTTTATCACAAAATCGGTTTTCAATGAAATTCTCATATCTATGCTGTATACCATTTCCATCAATATTCTTTGGAATGAAACGTTAAGGTAAGAAGTAAAAGTGTGACTAATAATATCTAGAAATATTAAATAATATTTTTCCACTCTGAATACAATTTTTCTTTAAGGGAGTGTTACCCCTTCAAATTAGTAAGAACATGGGGATCACATTAGCTAGTTGATACTGACATTATTTATATTTCTCCATGAAAGTGTTTTTCCTACGATGGAAACAAATGTGGAGTGTCTCCAGAAAATACCCCAACTTTTAAACATACGAACATTTAACTTAGGTATTTATTTCAAACTCTAGGCATTTCTTCACTAAAAATATATATTATATTTTAAATTGATTAAGCATAAATTGTTTTGTTTAAAAGTTAAAATTTTGGCGGCTGCCAGTAGATGGCATTCTGGTTTCTGTGAGAGATGTTTGTTTAGGGATGGGCTCTTTTCTTTGGAAAAAGGGAAAAGGAACTGTGACACTAGGTTTCTGATTGAAAAGATTATTAGGCCTTCTTGAGAAAACTGTAGCCATTCTAAAAACAATTAAGTCTCAAATCATGTTTCTTTTATTAAGTTAGTTTACCAATCTCTGTCAATTTGTTAACTCTCAAAGTTGTGACTTAGATAAATTTAATGTAATTTTACTGAATAAAAATTTAATGTTAAAATATAATGTTATGCTGATTCTAAGTAAACTGGTGAAAATGGTGTTTTAGCTTCATTCAGAGCACAGTAATCAATAATTTAACTTAAGCCAGAAAAGATTTTATTGCTTACTGACCCAAACTCATACATATTAGCATCATTTAGTCATGAATGACAACATGATCCAAGTTTCCTTTTGTAAAAACTTATCGATCTCAAATTAACTTCTTTCAAATAAGAGACATAACCTAATATAGTCTCTTGCATATAGTAGATGATGATTAGGTGTTTGTTAAATGGATAAATGAGAAACTACACTTAGACCTCCCTATGATACTATTTCTGAATTAATTCATAAAGTTACATAAATTGAAGGTCCTAACAAACCTCTTTTTAAGACTATCAAATATCAAACATGGACGATGGGCTGCTACTCCTTCTGAGGAAGATTTTCCCTAATTCTTACACTATTGTGAAGATAATTACACTTATGCTTCTGTAGGCAGCTTCTCTATACAACATCATCCTCAGTAGTTACATGATTTATTTTAGTTCTGGGTAGGTGAGGAATTAAACCCCAGGAACACTTAAAAAAAAACAAAAAGAAAATATTTATTTCTAACATGTTTAAAATCACCTAAAAACCAACATATTTAAAGCCATTAAGATAACATTTTCACTCATCATAACAAAAGAATAAAAAACAATTTTCTAAACAATTAAAATGTACAAAAAAGATCAGGATAGATCATCATTCAAAATAGCAAACACTTTCCAAATACTATTTTCTTCTTTAAGTTTACAGATAAATAATTAATGTAAGAATTACAAGAGGCATCTTTTTATCCAAGCAGTCCTCCTTAGGAATATGCAAAAAAAAAAAAAAAAAAAAAAAATACTTTGATAGTGTAATGTACTGAGCAACTGAAAGTGAATTAAAGGCTATTTTTCAAAAATTTAGACTTATTACTAATTCTGAAAAAAATTTTCTTTATTGCTCTTATTAGAGTAAGCTCTCATAGCATAACACCATAATGAAACAAAAATGATATTCCATATTAGAAGAAAAAGCTAATTCGTCCCACTTAATACTTAGAAGTTCTAGTGCTGGCCATTAAGTTTCCAAAGCCATTGATTTTTCTCAATCACTATTATATACCTTCCACTACAGAAAGTTGAGAAGCATGGACATTTCTGTCTGTACAATTCAAAATGTTGGGTATCTTGCTATAGTAAGTAAGAACCTATTTAGAACATGATTATTTTAATCCATATAATGTCAGCAAGTTGGCTTGCTGATGGCCTTGCTTAGAAGCCATCTCCTCCAAAAACTAGATCAGAGTCTCAACTGTGAATGCCCATTTAGATATTCCGGGAGCTTTAAAAATCAATACCTGTTCCTGGGATCCAACCCTAGAATTTCTAATTTAATATGTCTTACTTTGGCCTCTTCCAACTAGATTATTTAAAACTAGTCCCTACATGCATAAAATATTTAGTTGCGGTAGAAAGCCACTGGTAGAAAAACATACCAGATCAAGTCTAACTACTGGGTATGATCCCATGGATTCTTCCTCTAAGTAGAGAGTTAGTTGAGGAGGATTTTTCAGTAAAATCATGCACCTAAGAAAATCTTTACTATGAACAATTATGTAATATGCTGTTTAGAAAATCATTCACACATTTTGCAAGACATGTTAGAACTGTACAATAGTCTCTGGAAGAAACATTGCTAGAAATAGATATTTCCTTATACAGAGGTATTCAAACTAGGGTTTAGCAAGTTAAGGCCTTGATTTAAAATTCCAATTCTATATGGGGTCAAGCTTGTAACCTCCTTAGGCAAGAACATAGTTTTCCATTCATAAAGAGAGTGCTATCATTCCTTTTTCATAGCATTGTTATGACATTTGTGTTACAGAGAATTGTGTGTGAAATGATTAGTGTGCAAACAGGCCTTGCATAGGTTCTGTTCTAATTAACCCATCAGACTGTTAGCACTACAATCATTGCTGCCTTGGGTTCCTATGCCTGCCTGCTATTCTCTTAATTATTCTGGTTCTTACTTAAATTTTATATCTTCAAAGATTCTTCCTTGGAAATGTCTTAAATTATTCCCCAATATAAATTAGAATCACCCAATCTGTTATTTTCTCTCATCATGTTTCTTTCAAGATTGTTTATGGTAGATGTTTTGCAAAAGTGATCCAGCTCGTTGACCTTGATTGTATCTGCTTGCTGAACAGAAATCTGTTCCAGTCATGGAGTGAAGGATGCTTTACTACCAATACTGTGAATTTTTGTTCAATCTTTGACTTGCTTTGACCAATATAATATGTGGCAAGTGTTTGTGTCAGTTCCCAGACAAGGCCTTTAGAACCCTGGGAGCTTATTGTTCTTTAGACATTCTTTCCTCGCCGGGAGAGAGAACCAGCACACATGGGCAGTGAAGATTTAACATGCACAGCAGAAAGTAAATGCTGGATGCACTTGGAAACACTTTGAGTTATAAATGCACTTCTCAAATTGTTAAAACACGAGAGGAAAAAGTCCAAAAGGCGAATAGAAAAGTGGGCAAGGATATGAACAGATAATTCATGGATATGTAGTATTTTAAGTCCACGACAAGATATTCATCCTCACTTATAAATTAGAGAAATACAAATTAAAACTACACTCAAATACCATTTCTCATTTATCACATTGGTGAAAATTAAAAAGTCTGACAACACATTCTCTTAGTGAGGCTGTACAGGAAAAGTGGTACTCCCGTTTACTGCTGGGGGAAAGTAAATTGGTAAACCATTTTAAAAGGAAAGTTGGAAATATATAACAAAACTACTTAAGCACTTACCTTTTAGCAAAGTAATTTCACCTTTAGTAGTTTATCTGGAAGATATTTTTCCAAAAAATATGGAATGCATATGCCAAGGTTATTCACTGTATTGTTTATAGTTTCAAAATATTGAAAACAAAATATTCATATAAAACAAAGCAATTGATTGAATTGTGGGAATACTATTACACTGAAAAAATGACAAAGATTGTTTTTAAATCGATATGGAGTGATTTCCAGCATATATTATTAAATGAAGGAAGAAAAAGACCAAAATAGTACCTTCAATATGCTAGCTTTTCCCATAAAAGATTATAAGGAAGCTGATTCCTACCAAATAGCAAGCATACTATAAAGCTTCTATAATTGAAACATATGAAACTGATACATAACTAGACAAACATATCGGTGGAATAAAATAGAAAGTTCAGAACTCAAACAGATAGACATGAAAGTTTATTAAATGATAAAATTGTCATCCCCTAGATAAAATTTTTAATAAATTGCTCTGGGACATAGATTGTGCTCTTTTGCACACAAAAGAAACATAGACAAGATATGCCAATATGATTGAGATCGGTTCCCCACAGGAAGAAGTAAGAGTAAGAAAGGTGGAAGGGAATAGAGTGAAAGACATGGGAATGTGACACTTTACTGAGTGTAAATTTTTATAAAGTTCTGATTTTTAGAACGATGTCAGTGTTTTACATAATTAACAAATAAATCCATAAAATCACCAAAAATTGGAGGATGTAAAAGAAAAAATATGGAACATAAACAGAAACAAACCTAAGTGCATTTCACTTTGGAGCATAGCATGTTAACTATGTAACTGAAGACAAAAAACAAATCGAATTATAAATATTGTATTCTGGTGAGTAGGTGTTTATCACAGTAGTATGGATTAGCAATTTTGAAACCACTTTGTGTGAACTCTAGGACTGAGCAAATCAGTAAATAATCTGTATGGTAAGAACCAGGCTTCTCTTTGTTGAGAAAGAAAGTTAGACTAAGAAAAGAGGGAAGCTGAGAATGAACCCTTTGCTGTTGGAATATCAGTTTGAACTGTTGACTATCAGTTGACATGTCATACTGTTGAATATCAGTATGAACAAATATATATACATATATATGTATGCATATAAAAATAAATATTAAGGGGCGCCTGGGTGGCGCAGTCGGTTAAGCGTCCGACTTCAGCCAGGTCACGATCTCGCGGTCCGTGAGTTCGAGCCCCGCGTCGGGCTCTGGGCTGATGGCTCAGAGCCTGGAGCCTGTTTCCGATTCTGTGTCTCCCTCTCTCTCTGCCCCTCCCCCGTTCATGCTCTGTCTCTCTCTGTCCCAAAAATAAATAAACGTTGAAAAAAAAATTAAAAAAAAATAATAAATAAATATTAAGACCTATCTTAAATCACTAAGTTTGGTGCTACAAGTCATGATTTTAGAATCCACGTGCGCATTTGCAATATTTGTTTTTTGTTTTTTTAGATTTTTTTTTAATCTTTATTTTTGAGAGAGAGACAGAGTGCCAAGTCGGGGAGGAACAGAGAGAGACACACACACACAGAATCCAAGGCAGGCTTCAGGATCTGTGATGTCTGCATAGAGCCCGATGTGGGGCTCGGACTCACAAACTGTGAGATCATGACCTGAGCTGAAGTCGGACGGTTAACCGACTGAGCCACCCAGGCGCCCCCACATTTGCAATATTTGTGATAAAGCTTTCCTGGTGTCTCATCGAGCAGGAAAATGAACTCATATCACAGGGGATGAATAATCACTCTTGTTCCAAAAGAGATCTACTGGGTTCAGAGTATCACATGAAAACCAGAGTTTCCAGATGCATTCGCTAATACTTTGCTGCCTACACTGTGATATATGGATTTGCACCATCAGTACTAAAGCAGAATCATGGGTCCCATCCCAGATCTCCTATATCAGAACCTCTGCTCTTAGAAGATCCCCAGGCAGTTCACATGCGCTTTAAAGATTATGAGGCATTGCTCCAGTAACACTGAAGGTCAAAAATCCACAGAAATGGTCCTAGAAATTTAAGCATTATTGATCATCTTTTACCTATTAGGCATGTATCTTATATGTTAACCATAGGTGGACAAGCTGAAAGCCACCCGAATTAATCACATTTTAGTAAATCAACAACATTTTTTTTAGCAACCGTAGCAATTTTCAAAAACCTTAATACTAGTAACAAAAAAAGGTCTTTGCTTCTTAAAAATAAGAACATATACTATCCTTTGTTCCCCTGTCTACATAGCCTAGCTAGAGTATGAATCCAAGTTTGAACTATGATAAAATGTTTTGAAAAATACACCCTGTTAAAAAATGATGCGACACATCTTCTTTGAAAAGATTCTTCATTTGAGATTAATACCATCATCTTTGTTTTTGTTTTTGCTAAGAAGAAATACATGTATTTGGACAAATCATACAAACCAATTTAAGGATTTTGACAGAAAATACAGAGCTTCTGAGCTTTATCGACATTGGTGGTAAAGGTTAGATTTCAGTGTAGCTGTTGATTCTAAACTAGAGTGCCATTCTTCTCATTATCCAACTGAACATGTGGTCTCATTGACCAGCTGGTAACTGAGTCTGAGAAGGCTTAAATTAGTTATTTCATATAGTAACCTATGTTGAAAACTCTTGCTGCTGTTTTCCCTGTGACCAGCCCTTCAAAGCAATAAACGAATGAGTTGAGTCTTTAGGTGAGGGTTATGGCTCAGTCTTTAAATTTTTTTTTTAATGTTTATGTATTTTTGAGAAACAGAGAGAGAGACAGAGCATGAACATGGGATGGGCAGAGAGAGGGAGACACAGAATCTGAAGCAGGCTCCAGGCTCTGAGCTGACAGCACAGAGACTCATGCGGGGCTTGAACTCATGAACTGTGAGATCATGACCTGAGCTGAAGTCCCATGCTTAACCAACTGAGCCACCCAGGCGCCCCCTGGCTCAGTCTTTTAAATATGAATTGGTGGCACAATGCTTATTCACATATTTGAAAAGTCAGCAATTCAGTTCGTTAGTACAGAAACAAATACATTTCACCACATGAAAAATGTTTTTTTTTAAGTGCTACTGTTTTTTAATTCATACATATATTTCTGAATATTTGGTAAGGCTTGTGATCAGGATGTAATTTCTAAGAGAATTTGCCAAAGATATTTGCTTCCTACTCTCCTCTTTTTCCAATCCTATTAAAATCATTAATTTTTATTGGGTAGTTTTGCAAACTCAAGATTAAATAACCTCTTTTAATACCTTAATTTCTAGTTTAAAATTGGTGTCCTGGACTTTTATATCTGGAACTCAATTTTGCTTTTTCGAATCTCCAGACATCTACCCTCCAACCCTCTACGAGTAGAAAGAGAACACAAACATTCACTCTGTCATTCGATTTTCATAGATTTACATGAACATATCTGGCTGCGGAAGAGGTTATCAAAGGCCTTTTCTACCAAATGCTGTTTGCAGCTAATCTATGCAAAATTCCATTAGGAAGTGGAAAGTAGAAGAAGAAAAACTATAATAATTTCAAATGAAATCTTTTCCAAGATATTCTAGTGTGTAAGGAAAAAGAACTTTGTTATAAGTATGGTTTTTTTTTTAATAAAAAGAAACTTAAATGCTAAATTTTTCACGTTAGTAGCAAATACGTTGTGGCTCAAATGTACTTAAATTTTTACTAAGTCTTGATTATGCATTGAGTCTCAGTAGTGTTGTCATTTTGCCCAGATATTTGTTTCCTAGACCAATGAAGTTAGGGAAAAGGACTGTGACCCATGGTAGATGAAATGCAGTTTTTTCTGGTATATGAAGGACTTTGAGATCTGTACTTTTTGCTTCACTTCCTAACATATTTTACTGCTCATCATACATTAAGCCTATATCCTATTGTGTTAACACTTAGGACTTCTTCATAATGAGGATTTTGAGTCATTTAATATGGATAGATACAGTTGCAGATATGAATCAAGTAAAGCAAATAAGTATGTCTCATTTAAAAGACTAAAAAGGGAACATATTTGCTTAGAATAATGGAGGCAAAGGGCATGGAAGACTAAGTGAAGTCTTTTGAAGTCTTTTGAGTCAACCAGTTATCCATTTAACTCCTGGCCTCAGAATATATATGCCAAGCAACTTTGTGTAAGTTACCTACCTTTCTGATCCTTAGACTCATTGCCAATACAATGTGGATATTATCAGTTGTCACCTTAAAAATTTAACTATTATTTTTCAAGAATTTGAACTTATGGACACAGGAGGCCCGTAGTTCCTCAAACCATTCCCTGATCTTGGGCTGGAAGAAACGTTAACCCTTTAGTTGCTGCAATAGGGTATGTGAATCTCGGCAAGGTACCAGAGTGTCAGGAGCAGTGGGAATAGATTGGGGAGAAAAGTTTTGGGAGAAAAGCTATTTACCAACTAGCAAAGAATTTAAGAAATATGTTTAAATTGGTGTGCAAAGAGGCTAATGCCTCTTCTGTTTATTTTGATGATCACAGGAGGGGAATAATGTATATATAAAATAGTTCACAGGAGTGGATTGATGAATTTGTGATAAAAATAAAAAGTAAAATGAAATGGAAAACAGTAAGGAAAAGGGAAAACGTTTATATTTAGCAGAAAGTTCCAGCCAGAATAAACGTTAAAGACAAAATTCCTACACATTTTGGAGTTTACTCACAAGTGAAAACAATTCCACGGTCATATTCAGATATAAAGATCATTAAGAACTGTGAAGAGTTTGAGATTTTGTCCCACTTGAAAGCTAACAAATTAAACTGCCACCGTTTTAGAAAGGCTGATGGTAGACATGCGATCATTGGGTCAGAGCCAAATGACATTCTCACTCACGGTCCAGCGAGCAGTATGAGCATCAGAACCATTGCTTCCGAACCCCTTGCCTTGAAATCACACTAGGCAATGTCAATGGGATCAGATTAAGACCTGCATGCACAGTAGATTAGGTTACAAAATAATTCTGAATTTAGGCCAAAGCTTTAAAAGTGAGTAATACAGTTGCCTGCACTTTTCTTAGGAGGCAGACACTATCTCCAATCTTCAAAAACTGTTCGTTATACAAATATCCTTGAAAAGATAGTGTGGAATAAAGGAAAACCAGTTCCCTGTTGACAAGAGGTGCAGAAACAGAGGTTCCAGAAGAATTGACTCCCAGTGAAAAGTGGAAATTTTCCTTCACTTACATTTGTCTGAACTCTTTTGGGTATGTTAAAAAGTGATTTAAGGAAGGTATGAAATCAAATATATTTTTGAAATAAAGTCTTTATTTTACAAACGCTTTAGAGTTACAGAAAGAGTATGAAGGTAAAAGAGATTTCCCATATTCCCCATACCCGGTTTCCCCTATTATCATCATCTAACATGAGGGTTCATTTGTTCAACTAATGAACCCATATAGATACGTTATTATTAACAAAAGCCCATACTTAATTCAGATTTCCTTGATTTTTACCTGAGTCTCTTTTTGTCCTAAGATCACATTGACATTTGAAAAGAAAAAAACACACACACATGCACACAAAAAAACTAAAGCTAAAGCAACAACAACAACAACAACAACAACACAATCCCATTCAGGATACCACACTGCATTTAGTCCTCATGTCTCCTTAGGCAGCTCTTGCCTGTGATAGTTTCTCAGACTTACCTTGTTTTGATGACCTTGACAGTTCTGAGGAGTACTGGCCAGGTATTTTGTTGAATGTCCTTCCATCGAGATCTGTCTGATATTTTCCTCATAATTAGACGAACGTTACGTGTTCCTGTAAGGAAGTCCACAGAAGTAAAGTGTCATTTTTACCACTTCGGTGTGCCTACTATCATCATATCAAGGAACATACTGTCAATCTGACTTAGCACTGAGGATATTAATCTTGATCACCTGACTGAGATAATGTTTCTCAGGTTTCTCCATTGTAAAGTCATGGTTTTTTCTTTCTCAAATCAGTCCTTTTGGGAGGAAATCACTATGGCTAGCCCACACTTCTGGAGCGGGGGGTTATGCTTCAATCTCCTTTAGAGCAGAGTGTGTACATAAATTAGAATTCTGTATGTGAGATTTGCCTATTCTCCTTCATTTATTTATTTGCTCAATTGTTTATAGAAGTTAGAGATTTCTATTATACCTAGGATTACAATCCAATATGATTTCATTTATTTTCTCGTTCAAATTTCTCTGGTTTTGGCCACTGATAGCTCTTTCAGTTGACTCCAGCATCCCTTTGACAAATTTCGATCATTTCGTGTACGTGTATGTGTTTATACTTCCTTAGTTTCTGACACTACAAGTGCTCCAGGCTCATCTTGTATTATTTCTCGTCCCATTCTAGACTTTCTCCAAGGAATCTTGTTTCGTTTTGTTTGTTTTCCACTGAAGAATAGTAGTAAAAAACAGTATCTGGGCACTAGGTGTGTTCGTTACTAGGTGTGTTATTATTGTCTAGATTTGTTTCTGATCAGACTCAGCTGACAATGCAAAGGGAAATATATATGTCTACCAACTCCTGCAAATTCACATATCCATAAGTATTTCTATATGTAGCCATCTATATGCATATTAAACAAAACATGAGTTCATACTGATGACTACAACTCTAGTCCCTTAAACATGGATCGTTCTAGCCTCATATAGCATTTGCTTATATGTAATCTGTCAATCCAACAGTGACTCATCTGACTCCCATAATTAACCTACATTTATTGATTGTTCAGTTTGATACTTACATGTGACAGCAATAGGATGGTGGCCACATAGTCCTGTGGGTAACAACTTTATTAACTAAGAGTACAGTGCTTAGTAAAGTTGCCTTTACCTTTAATCTTACAGTCTCCAATGAATTCCAAACTGACTTTGGCCAGCACTTTTCCCCGCTCACCCCTTATCCCATCCTGAATTTCAGTGAGGTTTTTTTCACGTATTTGTGATACAGTTATATTGTTTGTCAATTCTTGTTCCATCCTGCGAACTCCTGATATCCGAAATGATATTTATTTAAACTTGCATACATTCAAGCTCACTCTGTGCGGAAAAGTTCTATGTTTTTTGACAAATTCATAGTCATGTATTTACCATTACAGTATCATAAAAAATGGTTTCACCACCCTAAAAAACATTTGTGTTTTACCTATTTAACCTTTTCTTTCTCCCCTAAAGTCCTAATAACCACTGATTTTTTACCATCTCTGTAATTTTGTCTCTTACAGACTATCATATGATTATATATCGACTTTTACACTGGCTTCTTTCACTTAGCAAAGTATACTTAAGATTCACCCATGTGTTTTTATGGCATGCCAGATCATTTCTTTTTATCACTGATAAATTGCCAAACTTTCAAAGGAGATGTGCCAGCTGTATTTTTTTGTAATGTTTAATTATTTATTCTGAGGAGGAAAGGGGCAGAGGGAGAGAGAATCCCAAGCAAACTCCGCCCTGTCAGAGGCAGCCCATTGTGGGGCTGGATCCCATGAACTATGAGATCATGACCTGAGGGGAAATCAGGAACCGGATACTTAACTGACTGAGCCACCCGGGCACCTCTCCCTTTTTATTTATTTATTTATTTATTTTTTCAACGTTTATTTATTTTTGGGACAGAGAGAGACAGAGCACGAACGGGGGAGGGGCAGAGAGAGAAGGAGACACAGAATCGGAAACAGGCTCCAGGCTCCGAGCCATCAGCCCAGAGCCTGACACGGGGCTCGAACTCACGGACTGCGAGATGGTGACCTGGCTGAAGTCGGACGCTTAACCGACTGCGCTACCCAGGCGCCCCACCTCCCCCTTTTTAAAAAATTTGCACCATTTTTAATTTTCAACAGCAATGAATGAGATTCCCTGTTGTTCTACATTCTCACCAGCATTTTTTCATCTAATTTTAGCAACTCTAATATGAGATTTTAAGAGGGTCATTTATTGTCCCTTTAATATTCATGGGATCAGTAGATCAGTACCAATGAATTATTTCCTTTCTGATTTTGCTACTTTGTGTCTTCTCTTTTTTTCTTAGCCTATCTATGCATTTATTGATTTCATTCATTATTTCATACAAGCAGATCTTGGTTTTGTTGATTTTCTCTTTTTGTTGTTAGTACTGTTGTGTTTTCAATTGTGTTGATTTCTGCTTTAATTTTTATTATTTATTGTCTTCTCCTTCTTTTAGTCTTAAATTTCTTTTTTTCACTAGTTTCTTAATGAGGAGGTTTAGGTTATATATTTTTAGATCCCTCTTCTCTTCTAATATATGCACTTAATACCATAAAATTCTGTCGAAACCCTGTTTTTCCCTCGTTATACATAGTTTGATATATTTCCATTTCCATTGAAATATTTTAGTTCCTCTTGAAACTTCTTGCTTGACTTGTGTTATCTAGAAGTATGTGGACTAATTTCCAAATATTTGAGGATTTCCAAGTTATCATTCTATTATTGATGTCTAGTTTAATTTCAATATGATATGAAAACATTTTTGTATGATTTTTATTCTTATACATTTCTTTAAGTGAGTTTTGTCATTCAGAATGTGGTCTATGTTGGTGAAAATGCCTCATGGGAGCTTGAGAAGATGGTGCATTTTTGTTGTTATGTGGAGATTTATATAAGTGTCTCTTTCTTTATGTAGATGTGAGATTTGACTTATATCATTTTTCTTTTGCCCGAAGAATTTCTTTTAACATTTTGCAAGGACGTCTGGAGGTAATGAATTTCTTCAATTTTGGTTGTCAGAGAAAAGTTTTATTTTTCCTTCACTTTTTAGAATGAGTTTTCTGGGTATATAATTATAGGTTGTTGGGCTTTTTTTTTCTTTGAATATTTTAAATATTTTAGTCCATTCTCTTGTCGCTTGCAGGGTTTCTGGCAAGAAGTTCACTGTAATTCTCATTTTTAAAAATAAAAATTTATTTTAATGTTTATTTATTTTTGAGAGAGAGAGAGAGAGAGAGACAGAGCATGAGTGAGGGAGAGGCAGAAAGAGAGGGAGACACAGATTCTAAAGCAGGCTCCAGACTCTGAGCCTGGAGTCAGCACAGAGCCTGACACAGGGCTCGAACCCTCAAACCCTGAGATCATGACCTGAACTGAAGTTGGATGCTTAACTGACTGAACCACCCAGATGCCCCTGGAATTCTCAGTTTTGTTATTTTATAGGTAAAGTTTTTTTCATTCCCTCCGGATTCTTTCAAGATTTTCTTTTGTCTTTGATTTTCTGTAGTTTGAATATGATATGTCTTGTGCAATATTTGTGGTATTTATCCTACTAGGTTATCTCTAAACTTCCTGTATTTCTGCTTGTGTGTCTGCCATTAATTTTGGAAAGTTCTATGCCATTATTATTTCAAATATTTCTTCTGCTCCATTCTTATTTCTTCTGATTACATGTATGTTACATCATTTGAAATTGTTCTTCAGTTCTTGAATATTCTGTTATGCTCATTCTTTTTATTTTTATTCAATACATTTCTATTTCTGAAGTTTCTATGATATGTATTCAAGCTCATTGATTTTTCTTTTATTTGTGTCTAGTCTGTAGGCACACTTCATTCTTGTTGCAGTGTTTTTTATTTTAAACATTTCCTTTTCTTAGAATTTCCACCTTTCTGCTTTCATTACCAATCTGTTCTAATATGTTTTCTACTTTTTTCCTTAGACACTTTAGTACATTAATCAGTTATTTTATTTTATTTTATTTTATTTTATTTTATTTTATTTTATTTTTGAGGTGAGGGGCAGAGAGAAACAGAGAATCTTAAGCAGACTATGCCCAGAGCAAGCCTGATGTGGGGCTCAATCTCATGACTGTGAGATCTTGAGTGGAGCCAAAATCAAGAGTCAGATGCTTAAACAACTGAGCCACCCAGGCATACCTAATCAGTTATTTTAAACTCTGTCTAACAATTTTATCATCTGGGTCATAATGAGTCTGAGTATCATCTGAGTCTGGTTATATTACTTTTTTTGTCTTTTTAGACTATTTTCTTCCTTTGTTGCTTCCTTTCTTTGTTCCTTCCTTCCTTCCTTCCTTTCTTATTTATATTTGGTATAACTTGGATTTTTTTTTAATTTATTAAAAAAATATTTGTAATGTTTATTTAGTTTTGAGAGAGACAGAGACAGAGCATGAGCAGGGGAGGGTCAGAGAGAGTGAGACACAGAATCTGAAGCAGGGTCCAGACTCTGAACTGTCAGCCCAGAGCCTGATCCAGGGCTCAAACTCACAAGCCACAAGATCATGACCTGAGCAGAAGTCAGAGGCTTAACCGACTGAGCCACCCCAGTGCCCCATGACTTGGACTTTTTTATTGAAAGATGAACATTTAAAAAAAAAATCTAATGTCTATTTTTGGGTGGCGGTATGGACAGAGAGAGAGGGAGACATAGAATCCAAAGCAGGCTCCAGGCTCTGAGCTGTCAGCACATAGCCTGACATGGGGCTTGAACCCACAAACTGCGGTATCATGACCTGAGCTGAAGTCAGATGCTTAACCACCTGAGCCTCCCAGGCACCCCAGAAGATGAACATTTTGTATCAGGTATTAGGAACTGAGTTTAATAGGCTGTTAATGTGAGGATTCTTTCCATCTGGTTAGGAGTTGGGCTGTGCTTAATATTTACTGTAGCTATAGGTGCCAAAGTCTCTAGTGTCTTTTCTGACTCCCCTCTTGTCTTCTCTGAGTACTCCCCTTCAGAGAGAATTTGCATTTAGGTTTCTTTCAGATGTAAATCCATTATTGTCATACTGGAGTCCTGTTTATGTAGTGGTTATATGTGAAAGAGGGGAAGTTTTGTATACTCTTCTGATGAAATCACACTCTTTTTGTGCTCTTTTTTCTCTGCACTGTGACCTACAGAAGTGTTTTTCCATTGTGGTAGCTTTTTTATCTCCCTCAGATCAAGAAGGAAGTGAGAGGGGGATGGAGCTGAAAAAAATGATATTCCTCCAGACGGGCAAAGCCTTTCATTCTAGGTGTACGCATTTATTATAAAGAATGTGCTGGTCATATTTTGCAGTGATTACTTCTCACCTTCTTCTTCCAGAGCAACAAGAACACTGATTTTGGACCTTCACAAGGAATCCCTTTTTCCTAGATGGTATGTTGTCTGAATGAAGAAACCCCGCAAAGTGTGGGGAGCCCCCAAGACCACGGCTCCAAGGAGTTTCTAAATTTGATGCTACTCTATGGTTTCCAGAAATTCATTAAAGTTACCAGTTAAGTACTCCTAGTACTTTATGTTTCTGGTGGGTGGCTTCTGATCTAGATAAGTATATCTTGGCTATGACTCTGAACTTGTCTATCTCTCTAGATTGGGTGATAGTTTGCCTTCCAACCTCAGTTCTCTGGTGGGTGTCAGAAAAGTTGTTGATTTTCAGTTTGTTCAGTTTTTTCTTGTTGTGAAGACAGAGTGATGATTTCTAAGCTTTTTATATGTCAGAGTTAAAACCAGAAGTAAAGCATTTTATTTCTTAGGGATAAGTACAAGTGAAACCTTAGGCCACAGTTAACAAATTGTGATAGTATGTAATATACTGATGGTTGGGGAAGTGAGAAAATAAGGATCACCATCATCATCACCATCATCATCCTAATCAAAACTGCAAAAGAAGGAAATGTAATATGACTCTTTTTTAAATCGTCATGAAATGATGAGATGGGAAAAATAAGTTCCAATAGCTCTATTTGTGTCATCTTATCTTTTCTTAAAGAAGAAGCCCTCACCTCCTCTAGAGGAAGACTGCTGAAAAGAAATGTCAAGCAAGACCTGCAGAAAAGCAGTTCCTCAAGTCAAATGGATTTTATAAAAACATTTGCATTCTCTTCCTTAAATGTACGCTTTTGTAAAGAATACAAGTGAAAAGGACTAAGTGAGTCTTAGGAGAGAAATTGTGAACTTGGCATACTGATGTTAATCACTGAGTTGAGATAAACTTTTCCAGTCCAGTCACATTTATGTTTACCCAAAACTTGACTCGCATTCTGTATATTCTCACTATGAGGTTTTATTTTTTTCTTCTTACTGTCTGAATCCTTGTACCTAACAATTTGTCATTGCTACCATCTTTGATTACTTTTTGTCAACCTTTCTCATGTATGTAAATTTTCTCCAGCTGTTCCTAATGTTCATGGACATCCTTCAAATAAATACAACTTTCTTTTTGAACTTTCAACTCAGTGTGTTGCCTGGAATACTTTATGAACTAAAGGTGCAAGACACCAGTACCTAAGAACACAGCAGCCATTATGGAATATTCAACCAAAAGCGTTAAAATCCAACAATGTGTAAAAAGAATTATACACCATGACTAAGGGGGATTTGTTCCAAATATATAAGACTGGTTCAACATTTGACAATAAATCAATATAATCCGACATATCGAAAGGCTAAAGAAGAAAAATCATATAATCATATCGGTCGATACAAAGATTTACACAATCTAACACACCTTCATAATAAAAACCTTCTTAACCTTCTTCTTCTTTTTTTTTAAATGTTTATATATTTTTAAGAGAGAGAAGCAGAGACAGAACATATTTTGGGAAGGGAAGAGAGACAGGGAGACACAGAATCCAAAGCAGGCTCCAGGCTCTGAGCCGTTAGCACAGAGCGTGACACAAAGCTTGAACTCACAAACTGTGAGATCATGATCTGAGTGAAGTTGGATGCTTAATAGACTGAGCCACGCAGGCACCCCCCCCCCTTTTTTTTTTTAACATTTTTTTAATGTTTATATACTTTTAAGAGAGAGTAAAAGTCTTCTTGATAAAGAACATCTACAAAAAACCTACAGCTAACATCATAATGAACCATTTCCTTAAAGTTAGTTGGATACCTTCCCCTAAATTGGGAATAAGACATGGATATTCTATTCTCTCTTATCACTCTTACTTAACATTGCACTGGAAGTCCTAGTTAGCAAAATAATAAGATAAGAAAAAAAATTAAAGTGTATTGGCTGGAAAGGAAGAAATAAAAATCTTTATTCACATATGAAATGACTATGTATTGTAATCTTAAGACACTGACAAAAAATGCTGAAGTATTAAGCAAATATATCAAGGTTGAAGGGTACTACGTTATTGTACAATAATACATGGAAAAACAAAAGACACAGAATAATGATGAAGAAAGACTCACGTGACCTGATTTAAAGACTTGAAATAAGCAGCAGTAATCAAGACAACGTGGCATTGGCAAAAGAATAAACACAGAGATCAACAGAACAAAATAGAGAGCACAGAAATAGAGTCTTAGAAATAGAGCCAACTGATTTCTTTTTTTTTTGAGCCAACCGATCTTTGACAAAGGAGCAAAAGCAGTTCAATGGAGAAATGATAGCCTTTCTAACAAATGGTGCAATTTTTCCAAATCCTCTTCAACACTTGTCTCTCCTCCTCTCCCCAAGCCCCTGTTTATAGCCATCTTGTTGGTACAGAGTGGGATCTCATTGGGATTTTATTCACATTTCCCTAATGACCGAGGATGTTGAGCATCTTTATATGTGGTTTTTTTTTTTTCACTTATGTATCCTCTTTGCAGAAATGTCTATTCAAGTCTTCCCATATTTTAATTGGTCTTGGTCTTTTTATTGAGTTGTGAGGATTCTTTATATATTCTGGATGCTAGACTCTTATCACATATGTGATTTGCAAACATTTTCTGCCACTCTGTAGGTTGTTTTTTCATTTTCTTGATAACGTTCTTTCATGCACAAAAGTTTTGAATTTTGATGAAGTCTCATTTATCTATTTTTCCTCTTGTTGTTCATGTTTTTGAATTTATATCTAAGAATTCTTTGCCAAATCCAAGATCATTAAGATTTGCCCTTACGTTTTCTTCTAAGAGTTTTATGGTTTTATTTAGTTTGTGATCCATTTTGAATTAATTTTTATGTATAAGAGTTAAAGGTCCAACTTTATTTATTTTTGCATATGGATATCTAGTTTCCCCAAATTATTTGTTGAAGAGACTATTCTTTTCCCCATTGAGTAATTTTGTTACCCTTGTTGAAAATCAGTTGCCCATATATGTATAAGTTCATTTCTGGAATTTTTTATCTATTCCATTGGTTTATACATCTATCTACACTGTTTTGATTAATGCAGTTTTGAGGTAAGTTTTGAAAGTGAGAAATGTGAGTCTTCCAACTTTTTTTCTTTCTATATAATGTTTTGGTTGTTTGGGAATCCTCAAAATTCCATATGAATTTGAGGATCAGCTTTTCCATTTTTACCAAAAAGACCATTAGGATTTTGATAGAGATTGAATTGAATCTATGGATCACTTGGAGTATCTTAACGATATTGTTAATATGCTAGCTTAACAATATTGTTTTCTAATTCATGAACACAAATGTCTTTCCACTTATTTAGATTTGCTAAATATTTTTTTTAATGTTTATTTATTTTTGAGAGGAGAGGGAGAGTGAGAGAGCAAGCAGGGGAGGGGCAGAGACAGAGGGAGACAGAGGATCCAAAGCAGGCTCTGTGCTGAGAGTCTGATGCAGGGCTCAAACTCCTGAACTGTGAAATTATTACCTGAGCTGAATTCAGATGCTTAACTGACTGAGCCCCCCAGGCACCCTTAAATGAACTTGTTTTAGATTTGTCCCATATGTTCTTTGTTCTTCTTTTCCTCTAACTTCTTTTGAGTTAATTAAATTTTTGTTAGTGTTTCTGTTTAATCATTGCTTTTGGTTTATTACCTATATCCCTATTATTTTTGTGGTTTCTCAAGGGATTAAAATAGACATCTTTTACTGATCACAATTGAGGTTCAAATAATATTACATTCATTTATGCATACTCTAGGAATATGACTACAATATCTTTCCATCTCCCTTCCATTCTTTTCTCTTATCCCCTTCCATCACATTAACAATTTCTGGCATTCATCAGTCTTTAGGTAGATCCTAGTTTCTATCTAGTGTCATCTTTTTCCTCAAGCTGAAGAATTTCCTTTAATATTTCTTGTAGTGTACATCTGCTGGGGATGGATTTTGTCATCTTTATTCATAGAACAATCCTTCAGTTCAGCATCTTTTTTGATATGTATATATTTTTGCTAGATGTAGAAATTCTAAATTACCAGATTATCTCTCTCTTTTTAACAAATGATGCTTCGTTATGTTTTGTTTGCATAGTTTCTGAAAAGAACTTTGAACTTCTGATCTTAGTTCTTGTGTGTGTTTCTTCTTTTTGTGGATGTTTTAAAAGAGATTAACTTGTTTTAAACAAGTAGTTTTCCTTTTGTTTATTCTATTTGAAGTTATGTGGATATTTTGGATATTTATAGTTATCAAATTTAGAAAATTTTCCGTTGTTAATTTTTCAAAATTTTTTTGTGTCTGTCCTTAATCTTTTTCTGAATTTCGAATTACACATATGTTAGACCACTATTGTTAGTTTGGGGTCTTTTTTCTCATTTTAAAATAATTTCTATCACCATGCCTTCTAGTTCATTGACCTTCTCTTTTGCAATGTTTTATCTGCTATTGACAACAAAATGTGAAATTTTTATTTCCAGAATGCTTAATTCTAGGTATTTTTATCTCCAGAATTTCACTTGGTTCTTTTTTATATCTTTTATCTCTCTCCTCATTATGCATGCGTTTTTTCATTAAATTCTGAAGCACATTTATAATATGTGTAATAGCTGTTTTAAAGTTCCTATCTGCTAATTCTATCATCTGCTAATTTTCTGTTTCTAATGCCTGTTTATTCTGAATATGTTTTAACTTTTTTTAAACTTCATCAGATGTTCAATAATGTTTTGAATGCATGCCAGATGTTGGGAATTTTATAATATTGAGTGATGGATTATGTTATATTTCTTTAAAGAATGTTGCTTCAGGCTCATTTTAAGTTTTTATAAGGTGAGTATAGGAAACCTTTAGTCTACAGCTAGTTTCTCTCCACTCCACAAACCAGACTTTTCTGAATCTCTACCAAAAGCCTCATGCATATATGATCTTCGCTCTAGCTGGTGGGTCCTTGAAATTTTCCCAGATTTCTCTGAGCTCTAGAAGTATTAGACTTAGAGATTTTTACTAATTTTTTTCCATAATTTATTTCTATAGTTATTCTTTGCTTCATGGAATGTCATCCTACACACGACAGATTGGTATTCAGACAAAGATACAATTAAACTTTTTCTCTGTTCTGCTCCCTCCTCCTTACCTATAAATTTTAGAAATCTGCCTCCCAAAATACTAAGCTTTGCTTTCTTTACTTGGTGAGACTTCAAACTCTGCTTTTCTACACGCTTCTTGCCCCCACTTGGGAAATTGCCTATAGCTAGAAAATGAGCATTACGGTAAGGTCCACCTTATTCCCCCACCCCCCTTTCCTAGTTAGCCAAGGAGAACACATTGCACAAGAGTATTTCTTTATGAGTGGAAGCAAGGTTTACAAATTATTTTTTAAGTTGCTGAACAAATAGATTTTAAAAAGAAAGTTTTCCTGAATTTTTCAAGAGTTTAAAAGTTTAGAAATAACAAGGAATTTTCATTATAGGCCAATTTTGAAATCAACTTTGAATCATATTTTTAATTGTTTGAAAGATCCCAATTTTGTAACTTAAAATTATTGTAATCTTGTTATCAATACCATCAATAATGTGTTTCTTTTAAAGACCTTAAAAGCCTTTCATGGGTTATATCATCTACTACATTTTGCAGGTGAAAAACTTATAATATATAAGGTTAAATCAAGTTGTTGTTTTAAGTATAAATGCAATTGGCCAATTAATAGATTTTAAATCTCTCAAGCAAGCCTCATAATTCATTCACCTATCCATCCATCAAATTTTATTACACATGTTCTAGGGGTCAAACTTTTCCATAATCTCTATGTTTATTTCTTAGATCCGGGTTTGCTTCCTAGGCACTGGTATTTTTGTTTGTTTGTTTGTTTGTTTGTTTGTTTTCATCAGGTTCGAGCAATTGACTGGATTTGTTGCTTTTGCCTACTTGGCAAATCTCTGAGTGCTGTGTGACTATTTATAGCATGAAAAACTTTTAACTTCCTGCTTTTCTCATTATTTTTCTGAAGGCAAACACAAATACTTTTTTCTTTGCTGTTAAGAAGCCATATAGGGAGGGGTGCCTGGGTGGCTCAGTCTTTTAAACATTTAAGCATTCCACCTCAGCTCAGGTCATGAGCTCACAGTTGGTGAGTTTGAGCCCCTTATAGGGCCTCTGCTGTCAGTGCAGAACCTGCTTAGGATCCCTCTTTCTCTGCCTCTCTCTCTCTCTCTCTCTCTCTCTCAAAAACAAATTAAAAAAAAAAAAAAGAAGCTATGTGGGGAGTTTATTTTCAATGGAGTAGTTATAACACTTGCTAATTTTATAAACTCATTGGTAAAGACTTGAATTAGTTACCCATAAGAAAGCCCTATTCTTTTATTTTGTATTCCCTCTATGATGCAAACTGCAAAGTGAAAACATCACTTTCCAGATTCCCTTATTGCTATACATTTTCTTACTGTTAGACATATACAATGAATTGCAAACAAAAGCCATAAAGTGGCTCTAGCGGGAAAACTTTTTAAAAGTAAAGAGATAGCATTGGGTCTTTCAAACTTTGCTTCACTGATGATTGCCTTGTTTTTGCTAGTTTGTTTTTTTTATTTTATTCATTTCTTTATTTTTTAATGTTTATTTATTCTTGAGAGAGAGAGAGCACGAGTGGGTTAGGGGCAGAGAGAGACGGAGGCACAGAATCTGAAGCAGGTTTCAGGCTCTGAGCTGTCAGCACAGAGCCTGACGCAAGGCTCAAACCCATGTACCATGAGATCACGACCTGAGCCAAAGTTGGAAGCTTAACCTACCTAGCCGCCCAGGCATCCTGCTTGTTTGTTTTTTAGATATGGACTGCATGTCTGGAGTGTGACTACTATCTTACAACCATGAACTGAGAAGCATTAAGACAATGTCTAAATTCCACCAGTGATGGTGCAGGAATATTATAGAGCCTGGATCACTGACCCTGGGTATTTGGGCAGCTGCACCTTGCCGGCAGCCTACATTTGATCTTTTAAAGTAAGATAGATAAATGAAGGGGCGCCTGGGTGGCTCAGTTGGTTGAGTGTCTGACTTCAGCTCAGATCATGATCTCACACTCTGTGAGTTCAAGCCCCACGTCGGGCCCTGTGCTGACAGCTCAGAGCCTGGAGCCTGTTTCAGATTCTGGGTCTCCCTCTCTCTCGGTCCCTCTCCCACTCATGCTCTGTCTCTCTTGCTCTCAAAAATTAGTAAATGTTTAAAAAATTTTTTTCTTAAAGTGAGATAGATATATAATGATTTCAGCCATCATCAGTTATATATATTATAATATAATACATATAATTATAATATATATGATATATATCACTATATATATTTTTTGCTTTTGGTAAAATGATTCCATATCTGGTTCAAATATATTCTCTATTTCACAATTTCTGATTGCCTTATACAGTATAACAGAATACACTACTGGCACTTTTGCTCTGCAAATAGAAATTTATTCAAACCTCCACTCTAGAGAAAGGATACCTTAATTCATTCCCTTAAGTAGAAGGCACCCAGGGCAGAATAGACCAGTTACCCCATTTTTCACTGAGCTTCTAACAAGTTCAGGGAATAATAGTTTTCTTTTTATTTTTTAAGTTTATTTATTTATTTTGGTGGGGAGGGGCAGAGAGAATCCCAAGCAGGCTTCACGCTATCATCATGAAGTCAGATGTGGGGCTTGATCTCACAAACCTGGGAGATCATGACCTGAGCCAAAATCAAGAGCTGGATGCTTAACCAACTGAGATACCCAGGTACCCTTAGACTGAATCTTTCTAAACCACTGTCAATAAAATCTACAGAAAGTGTTTTTCTTATCTTCTGGTCAATTAGTTGTTGCCTATCTCCTTCAAGTTTTAAACGTCTGAGGTGGATTTGGTACAATATTATTCCTTTAGTTACCTAACTTTTTAACTTTCTTTAACAAATTTATGAGGAAGAAGACTTTTCCTCAATTTGTTCAACATGAAGAATTCTAAAGAAGTGATGAGCTATCATTTTTATTTCTTCACTAAGAGATTCTGTTTAGAAGCCTGACTCTCCAATCATACCATCTGAGATTTGAATCCAAGCTCTGATATTTACAACTGTGATTTTAGACAAGAGGTTACATATCACAAAGTCTCAACTTATTTTTCTTTGCAATGTGGATAACGTATATCTAGGTCATAAAGTTGTGAGAATTAAATGGACCAGTGTGTGTTTATGCTTAGTTCAATTCCTGAAACAGATTATTATTATTATTATTATTTTACAAATTAGCTCTTAATATACGATAGCTATTGTTACTTTTAGTGTTAATTATCATTCAGCACTTGAGATTGTGGCAGACTGTTAATTCAAATTACTTTCTTAATTTTCATTAGCCATCAAAGTCGAGTTGGACAAAATTATGTCAAACCACAAAAATCCTGTCCTTACATAAAGGTGCACAAAGATGCATTTGTTTAGCACAGTATGAAGTAAATATTTATTAATATCCAATTAATCACATTGTAAATGACATGGTTAAAATAATATGTAAATCGATGGGCACCAATATATTCATAGGATTTGGACCATACATACAAATAACTTCCACTAATCAGGCTCAGTTTGTATATACATGATTCCATAAGTTGTTAAGAATTTGTTTCTCATGAACTCAAAAACAGACCATTTGAGTAATCTGATATGGTGTCCCATTATCACCCCTTATTTAAAAACTTAGAGGTAGGTGCATCAATATTAGCAAGAGGCTCGAATCTTCCACATCTTAAAAGTTTCATGTTGTTACGCTAAGGCTGCCGTAACAAAGTGCTGCAGACTGGGTGGCCTAAACAACAGAAATTTATTTTCACGCAGTCTTTGAGTTTAGAAATCCAAGATCAAGGTGTGGCCAGGATTGGTTTCTTCTGAGGCCTCTCCTTTGCTTATAGATGACTATCTCTTCTATGCCTTCGCACGGTCTTGTTCTGTACATTTGTGCATCCCAATCTCTTCCCATAACCGCATCAGTCATATTGGATTTAGGGCCCACCCTAATAATCTCATTTTGTTAACTCTTTAAAGATCCTATATCCAAATACAATCACTTTCTGATATCTAACTGTTAGGATTTCCACCTAAGAATTTTGGGTGGACACAATTCAGCCCAGAGGATGTAGGTATTAGACTGTGACTTAGTGGATCCAGAATGGAACATTTCCTAACTTTATATGTTCAGAACTTTGATTCATTAAGTGAGTTAAATCAAATATTAATTCTAATGTTTTTCTTATTAAAAAAAAAAGACGGCATTGATGTAATAATTGATAGATTTCCTCTGGTTGGAAACACCTAATTTGAAATTTATGCAAAGCTAAGAACATTTGGATGCCTTATGTATGCATTTGTAGAAACTAATGGTATCTATTATTTATTCTCTTTAAGATTAAATGTTTTTTAAACTAAATTTCTAATCATAAACTTGCTGCTGTTGTATATTTTTGCTTAACTGTTTCTTCTCCTTTTAATGCATCTCTGAAAGTATGATTTGGATAAATTCCTATTTATCATAATTATTATCATCTGAGTACTAGTAGAATTATTTTTTAGCAGATGATAATATTTATAATAATTGATTATGTGCCAGTTTGTGTATACATAGCATATGAGGAAGCCATTGAAAGCACAATATTTATTTTCCTTGTCTAATGTGCCACAGTGTTTCAACAATTGCAACGCTAAAAAGAGAGAGAGAGAGAGGGAGAGAGAGAGAGGGAGAGATGGAGAGAGAGTAATGTTTGATGGAGCGCAAGTAACTGTTCCCCTGAGGCTCAAACAGAATAGCATGTGATAACTTCCAGGGAAGCATTTGAATAGTAGTGAGATTTTCTTGAATGTCTGCACTGTTGTAATACAAATTAGGTAAAAATAACAAAATGAATAAATGTATTCTAGACTCATTGTATCTTTTTTCCCCTAATATGTTTTTTTTTTTGAAAATTCCTTTCCTCTAGTAGGTATATATTATGCATGTTTATATATATATATATATATATATATATATATATATATATATATATATATTTGTTGCGTAAGTCTAGTCTATTTGGCTTTACAAGTTTTCACATTAGCTAGTTACATAACACAGCATGCAATTTGTCCTTTGTTCAAAATTTCCCGTGGTTTATGTTGTTTTCAAGAAATGAATTAGGAAACCTCAGAAAATTGGTTACTGAAATTGAAATGGGAATGGTAGGACCCATTCGGAAACCTGCCTTTTGGTGTTTACCTCAAAGCGTGCTTGTGTGTGTTTGCTTGATTTACATTTAGCAATATCTAAGTGCAAATAGTAATCATACACCAAAGTAAACGGGACTCTACGCAATTGCTTCCTCCGTTTCTTCAATTGCGGTTGCAATCCCATAGATTCCAATCTTGACAGGTAGCATAATTAGAAAATTCTCTTTGTCTTATTAAATGTGACTCTTCTCAATAGAATTCACTTCATTGCCAGCAAAGAACAGAAAATATACTTCAAATCTAAAATGGGAAATCAAGGGGGACTGTTTTATTTTTATCTGTCTTTGTGCAAGCGACATTATTATCAAAGGATATTGTAATGCTGCAAATGTACTTTGGGGATTTAAATCACGCATTAGCCTGGAAAGCAAAAAGTGCTGTAGGGCCCATGCAATATATTTTCTCATTAATCTGATTGAAAGATTATCCTTCCTATAGCTATGAAAAGTCTAATACTCATATATCCATCTTCTCTGCTAGTAAAATTCAGCTTTGTGCAAAGTCATTGTCTCTTGTGTCGGGGGTCCAACACTTTTCTTCTCTCGGCATAAGCCCATCTGTATTAAAATAAATTCAGAACAGGCCGCCATTTCATGCACACATTTTGATTATTTCATAAGCTGCTGTGGAAAATGGAAGTATCAGCAAGCCATGCAGTTTCCTAGTAATGTAATGCTGTCATTACCTCAGTGGTCATGTGAAAAAGTTTAGCTGTACTGTCTTTGACAAATGTTCAGTGAGTCAAAACAGTGCATTTAAATGAAATGCAGATACGAATGAGCCATTACTGCAATCACAACTGTAGCTTCGAGATTATCTTATATGAATATATACACTTCCTCTCTAACCTGACATTTGCAATACATAACTAGCTGTGCGTTTGCTCTCTTGCCACTCACCCCGCCTCCTTTCTCCACATCATCCTCCAGATTCAGAATGGAGGAAGGGGATGTGATCAGAGGCTGCATGCAGTAGTAATTGAAGACACTCCTGATGATTTCATGCAATCAGACAGGCACACTATTTGTTATGAAAATTAAGTAAAGAAACAAAGCAGATTTATACATTGCTTTGCTACGGTCAATACCTCCGCAAAAGATCAGCAAGTCCACACAAACAAGCCTATCAAAAACCAAAACAAAACAAAACATGGAGAAACAAAACACAAAAATCCAACCACTTATATGCTTTTCCACATAAGAGACTCGCTGAAAATTTTGGGTAACCTTCGTCGTAACTTGTAGCTCTTTGTGATTTTAAGTTTTAATGAAACTACGGGGAATGTCTTCAACTGAATGATTCCTATTCAGAGCACTTTGAGTGCTGATACCATGAACGGTATAGATGGCTCCGGCCATAACTGTCACACGGATAATATTCTTTTATGCCCCAAGACACGAAGATGGTGCTGTAGATAACCAAAAGAAATAAGCCGCCACCATCACTAATCTGCAGGTTTGAAACAGTATAGCTTTTGCATGGTTAAGGGAAGGTAAAATCACCTACCAGGGTAATAGAGAAGACATTTTAAAAGTGAACAGGACCTGGAAAAATTAAGGCTTTCATATTTATTTGTAATCCATATGCACCATGGATCAAATCGTCCATATCTTATTTTATGTGTTTATGTATGACAATTGGAAATGCAAAATGAGCTGGGGCCTTTCCATTCCCCCAGGACACTTTTGCTAATGCAGTGAAATGAAAATCTAAGCAGTATTTGGCCTTAGTGTTCCCTTCAGAGGTTAACTTTGGAGATCTTAAGTGTGTTCTGATGGCTGGATTTGTAATGTATGTAGCAGATTAGAGTGTATTATGATATTCAGATGCACCACCCGAGCAGTATAAAAAAAAAAAACACACAACAAAAAACTGCTGTCTATATTTTTCTCACCCAGCAAATATTTCTTGAGGGCTTTTTACATGGATAAAATTGAATTTCACATTCCCATTGCATAATGTGACTTATCAACTACTTTCTGTATGTGTGAGCCTGGGGTTTGGTGAACACAAATCATAACCAAAGTTTGATGAACACCTTCTATAAAGCTAGAATACTGGATCCATAAAAAGAGCATAATTAGTTTTATGTCTGGAAGTACATTTTGGGGTGAAATACATCATTTCATATCACAATGGAAGGCATGTTTACTGACAAGGAAAATAGCATTCCTTCGTATTTGTTCATAAGAAAAAAAATAAAGTCAAAATAAATTTTGAAATACCAAAAGTATTTATCTTTACTTCATTTAAATGGTTGTTTTTCGTATTCAGTCTGAAAATCTCAATCAGAAATTCTTCCATTTGAGAATACAGGCTGGCATTCAAGACTCACGGAAACAGAGACAAAAAGAATGATAAGCCAAATATCTTGAGAATTGGACCGTACAATAAAACCATTTTCTTATTATTTGCTGTAAGACTGTGATGGCTTTCCGGGGGAAAGAAAAATTCTACTTGAAAATGTAGAGCAAGATACACAATTTTTTTAATCGAATACAAGAACTATCAATACTAATCTGTTAATTTGTGCCCCAAAATGCAATCATATCGTTGGGACAAAAACACAATGCATTCAGGAAGCTATTAAATGCACAGCAGTATTTGAAATCGAAGCACAGTGACTTGTTGTTATGGCATGCTGACATTATTGGTTCTTGTATATAGTTACATAATGATCTCTGAAGCCAGCTTTAAAAACTGTTCTATAAAACCAGTTAACAGATGTCAAAATCTGACTACAGAGTCAACTTTCTAAGATACTTACCTTAAAGCTACATGTAAGGACCCCTTTTCCAATTTGAAAAAGGAAAATCCCAAAACAAAATATTGCAAAATTTTCTCTCTCCAAAGGTACTCTGTGGTATGGTAGGCTTTTTTGCCTTTTATTTCCAGTTTATTATGGATGTCATCATCCAATGGTCATTGACCTAAAAAAACATGCGCCACTGAAATTATGTCGAGGTCAGAAACACACACACACATACGCATGCACGCACACACACACATACACACACACACATTATTTGCTATGACTTTTCTCTATCAGCATTACTGATGCAGCATATACTACTTATTCTGTGTAAGAATTCATATCTTATATAAAGCCTGTATCATTTCAAATATGCAAAAGACAATATAATCAGAAATCACTTTACCCATAACATAATCATTTTTTATGGTCATATCTTGTAACATACTAGCACCTGCTGGGAAACGTCATCTCACAATAGAAAAGAATACAACAGTTATGGCGTTAGAGCATCCAGCAGTGTTGTGGACAAATATTTTGGATCATTCTTTTCTAACTCAAAGTGAACAGCATGCCTTCAAATTACACAATTATGAAGAATGAAAATATACCGAAAATAATTAAACATTCTCCTCTGCTTTCAAGTTTCCATATAAAACAATTGAACATTAGTATACACACAAAAAAGAATCAGTTTCCATGCTTTTGCATATTTCTCAAATAAAGAAGATGGCATCTAGCAAATGGAATTGCTACTGTAAAACTGCTTTTTGTTCTGTGAAAGCCCTTGCTTTTGTAATTGTAAATGAAGCTGTTTCATCTGGTTTATATGCTGCTGTTCCTACTATTGCAGCTCAGGGCAATACAAATGATTAGTTGCCTGATTCCAGATTCATATAGGCTCAACTATGAGAACTAGACTCCAGCATTTAAATGACCGACCTGATGTGAGAACATAAACCATTCCAGACCATTTATACAAATGGAACCGGCCAGGCATTTTATCATATCTCCTATTACAGGGAATAACCCTGTATCAATTCCATGCACTTTTGCTTTTTTGCTGTCACAAAATATTGGGGTGTGCTTTCTGTTCATTTTTATTTTTAGAAAGTTTTGACATAAATATCCCGCCCCCCCCAAAAGGAAAAAAAAGATATTTTGGGATCACAGTCTCAAGTGGTCAAAGCTTCATGTTTCAGTCAGTTGCACTTCAGTGAAGAGGTCTCTATAAGAAATGTTTCCCTCAAAGGAAACCATCCTTTCCTGCAAATTAAGTTTCTGAAGAGTTTCTCTGGAATACAAAAGTGTGGACTTCAAATGAGTTCACAAGATAGGATTTGCATATAAAAATCAATCATTCTATTTTGGGTTGAACATCCAAATTACCTGCTTAAGCTTTCATATTTGTAATTTCATATTCCTAAAGAGTTTGAAATGTCAGTGAATACTCTCCAAATCCTCATTTCTACCTTTCACCAGAAGGTCTAAGATGTCAGTTTGAAAAATTGCAAGAACTATATGAAGTTTTGCAAAAAATTTCAACACATAGTTTAAGCATCCTACTAAATTAGCACAACTGAAATTTAGACTTTCCTACTATGGTTTATGGGCTTGAGATTCCACCTCCCTGAAGTTAATGGAATAGTAACTGAGCAATAATACATGTGAAAAAGATTAGAAAAAAATAGTGCTGAATTTTTTAAGCCACCCAGACATATCAGAGTCCCTTTCCTTTTAATAAACACTGTGCACAACATGAATAATGATGAGCAACCATGCAACAATAACAAAATGGACACAACTGCTTTTATGAAGGTTTATAAGAAAAATTAAGAACCAGCCCTGATCTGATTTTATTAACTGAGATGATGGAATAAACAGCCTTTTTTTTTTTTTTTTTTTTTTTTAGTTTATTTATTTTTGAGAGAGAGAAAGAGAGAGAGAGAAGGGGAGGGGCAGAGAGAGAGGGAGAGAGAATCCCAAGCAGGTTCCACACCCAGAACAGAGCTACATGTGGGGCTTGATCTCACTAACTGTGACATCATGACCTGAGCTGAAATCAAGAGTCAGATGCTTATCAGACTGAGCCACCCAGGAGCCCCAAGACTTTTTTTTTTAACAGCAGTTTTAGGTTCATAGCAAAATTGACAGAAAGGTACAAGGAATTCCCACACACCTCCCTGCCTCCACACCTGCCTAGCCTCCATTATTAACATCCCACAACTAGAGTGGTATATTTGTTACAATTGATGAACTTATGTTGGCACATCATCAAGTCCTTAGCTTAATTAGGGTTCACTCTTGGTGTCGTACATTCTATGGGTCTGAGTAAATGTATAATGACACGTATCTATTACGGCATCATATGAAGTCTTTTCACTGCCGTATAATACTAAATTTCTCAGCTAATTGTTCTAATAATCATGTTTTGCTTGGGCTGTGAGGTCCAATGCCTGTGGGTGTCAAACTAGAATAATAGAAACCAAGGCTACTCCTTGAAGCTTTTCTTGGCACTCTGTCTAAATTTAGACAGTTTTCCCGTGTTTCCATAGTAGCATCTATTTACCACTGTCATAGAAGTCATCACATTCAGAGAAATGGTGTGCCTGTCTAGGCCATAACTTACCATCCTCTTCAGCCTCCAACCCACTAACTAGACAATGAACTCATTAAATGTAAATCTTATGTTCTTTCTTTCCATATCATGCAAACTGTAATGTAGTCCACAGTAGGGCTCAATACATGTTTGAGTAAATCAATAAGAATTGTATTGAAAATTAAAAATTCACTGTGTGACATTATGCCTGTGTTGTTTCTAGCTATTGCTACAACCTGAAATCAGTCACGTCTTTCTTAGTAGTTTAGATACCTACTAAACTTGCAAAATTGAATAAGAATAGAATTTTTATATTTAGTTCCCAAGTTATGTCTCATATATAAAAGTTTATAAAATGTATCTTTCACGTAATAAACATCTAAAAAGTTGACTTACAAAAGAGAAAGGCAACTAAAATTGATTGAGTACTTTCTGATTCTCAGAACACTGCAGAGTAGATATTATGGGCTTATTTGGGGATTATTATTAAGGGCTAGTAGCCAGATGTTCAGGAAAGGCTGAATCACCTCTCCTTCTAATAGAGTTCCTAGTAGAGTAGTATAAAAATTATTATTTTTTTTAAATAGGCAACTGAGAAAAAAGAAATGACTTTAGTAAGAGTCACATGAGCGATGAGAATGTAAACAAAGCTTGAATAAGAGTTAAACTGATGCATGCGGTCTAGGCTCAAGCCCCAAATGGAGCTTCAAACATCTCTCTAAAAATCAACCTTGGGATCCACACACTAAGGTACTCTTGCAAAGTCAGAGAGATCCCAAAAGAGCCCTGGGTCCATTTAAACCTCCATTTGTAAGGAGCCAGCAGAGACAAAGTTTCCTTTGGGGTCCTGTCTTAACTAGTTGATTGCACTACCTCATTGGGGGTAGAAGAAACAAATCCACGAATCTGAGGTAGAAATATGTAAAAGGGGGCATGAGAGTTTTTCTCTTAACACAGTGTCTCCAACCAGAGATATCTTTGGCTCATCAGTGCTTGAAAATCTGGCAAATAAGCCAGAAGATCTTTTCTCTACAGAGTAGATGTTATTATTATTATTTTATGGGTGGATAGGGTGAAGTGCAAAGTCAAGTTCCTTGCCAAAAGGTACAGAAGTAGGGAAGCTGAAATTTTTACCAGGTGTGCCAATTCTGAAATGTGTGCCCTGATTTAAACCTAATGGGAGATTCCCGGATGATGCCACTTGGTGGAAAGGATCCACCCAGCTAACTGTGTCTAAACACGAAACTCCCCAGAACTGTCAGCATATAAAATGGCTGCTATTTCAGCCATTGAGTTTTAGGGCAATCTGATATACAGCAATAGATAACTGAAATGCATGGGTTCCCTGAGAGTATCCTCATTTAATATTATAAACCGTAATAAGACATGGCCCTCTTAGTTTATTGTTGAGATCTATTCTAGACTCACAGTTGATCTGAGCTCACTTGTACTGGTCTGGAGAGCTTCCCAGATAGTTAACGTCTAAATAAAGTATCCTGACTTTTTTTTTTCTTTCAGTGAATCAAGATCATATTACATACCTTTGCCAAAGAAGTCAGGTTTAGCAGATATTGAAACATACTCTACTGACCCAACTTTCAACAAATGCATAAACTAACAATCCTGTATCGTTTATTTTTATTTTTATTTTTTTAAATTAGTGTTTCCAAACTGGGAGCCCATCGCAGCCATATTTTTGTTTCAAGAATGTGTGTTTTTTTTTTTTTTTTCTGGTTTCGATTTCTGGTTTTTAATTCTGAAAATGTAGACAAAAGTATGATAATTTGGTTTTTCCTCACTCTGCCAGTGGGCTTCCCTTCTTTCACACAAGTACTTTAAAAATAATTTATCTGAATTCAAACATGTATCTGGTGTATGAATTTGGATGTTTCCAAAATCCTTTTACATAAATGACAGTAGTAGCAAATACAAGTGTTGTGGTTTGTCTTGGCGGTTATTATTGCCATCAACATGTCCCTATGAAATATAAGATTTTTAACCTAATTGGTGAGAGAGACTCTCTGGAATAGTCCTCCCCAACATATAAACGATTGAAATAAAGATTTAAATGTCTTGAGTAATCAAACATTCACAGGTTGGTCAATGGAAGTCATATTTGCGAGTGTGAATTATGCTGAAAGTTAACATTATTAAAAGTGAGTAAGAACCATGCTGATTAATAATTCATTAGCATTCTTTCACCTTCCTTTAAAATAAGCTATTACCTGCATTGTGGGAAAGCAGATAATAGACTATAATTTATCACTTTTTCAGGAACTAGAAGTGGTCTTATATTTTAAATCCTTGTTTTAATTATCCAGCCTGCTATTTTGATAACCAATATTATAACATCAGGAGGTTCAGAAGATACTGTGGGAGAGATATTTTGACATATTTAGTCTACATTTCTTGATTTCATAGTGAGATTGTAATGAGGAATTCCCATTTACTCGTGAGCTCAGCATTTAGATAATTGAATAATAAACCACAATCAATGAGGACCTTTAAAGATTGTCACTCTATGTTCGGATTGAACTTAAAAAAGGAAAAAAAAAATAGCTTGCAAACATTTTTGGCTCAGCACCATTTGGTATTCAGAATGTAAATGAGATTTGTTATCAGGCAGGAAACCTGAAACTGATTTAACCTAGATATTAATCTTCATATTAAGGACATATTTACATTTCTTGCATAGCACAGTAGGGTAGCACTAGGAAGGATCTGCATTTAATTTTTTTTAAATGGCTTAGCCTAGTTGATGCACAGTGCATATTTCTCATCTTAACTATTTTGTTTATTTCATAGATTCTTCGATTTTCCCATGGTCGTGTTAAGGCTTGCTGGATAGAAAATACGCTGCAAATAGAAGCCAAACCACAGTAAAATGACTCTGCCTAACCCTAAGAGTTCCAGCCATTTCCTTTTATATTTTATAATAAGATATGACAACTCAATTTAAAGAAAATACACAATAGTTGCTGACTACAGTGAAAAGTTTATATTAAAATAATGTGTTGCTGTCGGGAGGTGGATAATTGAGCATACGGTAGGTAATTTCTGGCAGGGCTCCTGAAATAAGCAAAAATAATATCTGTTAACAGAGGATAAATGTAGATAATGTTCCCCTACTCAGTAATTAGGATTTTACAGATCCCTGTTTAAATGCTGATGCAAGAGAAAATTAAGTAGGCGGCTGCATTTAGTCATTAAAGTTGAGCTGATACAAACTGTCTCAGTAAGACTTGACCTTTGATTGGGCCCCGTTCCTCCTGATGTGACTCTCCCAGTTTTCTTCTGCATTTTAATGAGGACTGAGCAAACTTGAAAAGTCCAAGCAAAATCTGAGACTCTTAATTTCAAGAAGTGACTGCTGGGGATTTGAAACATTAAAGCTCTAGAAAGTTTCTCCTGCTTTCAGACAGAATCCTTGGCCATTTTGTCTCCCCCTGCCATCTTATTTAATTCCAGGAAATAGACCTTTAACTCTTTAACATTGTCAAGGAAGAGAGGTGAGGTGACCAGGTATTAACTGTCTCAAAGAGATAGCTCTTAAGAAAATTCCAATGGACTACTCTTTTCTTTTCTTCAAGAGAATTCACAAAATCAACACAGGCACAATCTTCTTGAGTAACTATGTTCACCCAAAACAATAGTAACTTGAAAGCTGAAGTTAGTAGTAAGAATAGGAAAGTAGATATTCTTCCTCTAGGACCACTACCAAGTGATAGTATTTGTACACTGAATACAGACTTCCAAACAAAAATTTTAAAGCTAAACCTATTTCCAATTATAGACCAAGTAACTCCTCTCTCCTTTCCACTCAGTTGCTGGAGGTGATTGTGAGGTGCAAGTAATGGTCGACCTTCATCCATTACAGTTTTTGTTTGGGAATAGTTATAGGAATCTAGACATGATTAATATGGCTCACCATACTCCCTTGCAAAAGAAAAGAAGTGGGGACTTGGGGGTTATCGTCACTTATTGTGCTTTGAATAATTTCTTTCACAATGTTTCCTTGTTACTTGGCCCAGTGAGGAGATTTTTGCAAGCATAAGTAGGATGGATTAAAGTGAGGAAGAGAATAGAGTTAAGGAAGCAATTAGCCAAGTATTTCAAAATGTATTGGGGTGAAAGTCTCTATTACCATTTATCAGTGTGCCTTTAGTTGGGACCTGGAGAAAAGCCTCTAATCAAGCATTATTGTAAATGATAAACACTTGAATTTCTATAATCATAATCTCCATACACTTGGAAGCTACTCATGCCATTGCCACTAAATCCCTTTTATCCATTTCATCAAGTGTCCTGTCAACCCTTGCTCTTGTACCTTAGGTCACCTGGGATGAGTATTGACTACTTTCTTCTGTTACTAGTCTATACTTACGTTTGGTTACTAACCTTAGATTTTTTTTTTGTAAGGTTAATTACTACAGCTCTGCTTTCTTACTTGAACAGAGGGAACTCTTTGACCCCCACACTAAGTTAAATCTCTCTATTATACAGTTCCATAGGACCTTGTATCAAACTCATTCATTCTTTTATTTAATCATTCAACAAATACCTGTGGAGTGGCTATTCTGTTCTAGGTACAACAGTTAACAAGGGAGACAAAAAAATTCCAGGCTTCGTGGAGCTCACATATTACAATTACCTGTTATTTAATGCCTTCACATCTCCACTAAGATAGAGCTCTTTGAAGGCAGGAATCATAACTGTCTTTTTCACCACTGTTTCCCCAGCACTTTGCAAAGCTCTTGGAATATTGAAAAGATGTAATAAGTATTTACTGAATTATTAAGTAAATAAATAAGAATTGCAATTTTACAGAAGCATAGGAATTTTATCTTCTATGAACCAATTAACTATGAAAGTATCTTAAAAAGTGACCTAATGAAACCATTAAATAGCAATACACTAGTACATAGGCACTAGAAATATGACCACACAGCTACCTTAAAATAACCAATGTTCTAGAAAAATATTTGGATTTGTTTCATACTTTGTGTCTTCAACATATATTAAGGCATAAAACACTTCCTAGCACTCAGTTTAAGTATACGTAGTATAATAATACACATTATTTGTGCATATTAAAGTGATACCAGGGATCCCATCCTAGAATGATAGCAGCAAAATATGTCACATAAAATTAAGTCACAGACTATTTGTTACCACAGGTGATACTATTTGATACCACAGACTATTTGTTACAACAGACTATTTGCACACACACACGCACACAATCTTTGCAAAATACTTTGAATGAACATTGAGTTACAATATTTTTGTTGTTAATAGGGTATTTTGAAATATCTGAATTCTTTTGACACTGTTAATGAGAGCAGGGAGTCCTCATGATGACAAAGCTAAAGTTCAAGTTCTGCATGGAGGCAAGATGTATCTTCAGCTGTCTTATTTTGTTTCCAGCTTTACGTGTAGCCAATATTAGGCTGCAGAGAAAGGAGGCAAATAGGGACCTAAACTCTGCCCATTTGCCATCTGTTCCAGCCTATGGGAATGGTTACATCACAGAAAATGTCCCATGAAATGATCCATGCATCACATGTGATTTTTTTATTTTTGTACTATCAAACATAAGCCCTCAAAATAATTTTAGACATGAAAGAAAATTATTTGCTCATTTAACAACAACAACAAAAATCTAGTAATAAGGCTGGTCACAGCTACCACTTATTCGAGGGTCAAATGATATTACCAGAACCCATTCGCAGCTTGAGATGATCAGAGTTGGCTTCCTTCTCGGGTACTGCACATGATAGGAAGAAAGAAGCCCAGTTCCATGGCTCCTTCTCATACCACCAATCTCTACACAGAATGATCAGGACGGTATGATCATTGGGTAGCAAATGTTTTTAATTAAAGCTTATTACAGAGTTCATATATCTGTCACATGAATATTTTTTTCAACTTGCCCCCATAAAAAAAAATTTACTGTTTGTGCTGAAGAAATAAATGAAACCCAAATCCCATGAAGCCAAGGTCTGGCTACTCATCACACAGAAACATGCACAGAGATAGGTTTCTCAGCCAGTACTGTATGAATGGAGAGGGAGGGTTAGATATAAGAGCTACTATTTTATTTTATTTTTTTTTTTTTTCAACGTTTATTTATTTTGGGGACAGAGAGAGACAGAGCATGAACGGGGGAGGGGCAGAGAGAGAGAGGGAGACACAGAATCGGAAGCTGGCTCCAGGCTCTGAGCCATCAGCCCAGAGCCTGACGCGGGGCTCGAACTCACGGACCGCGAGATCGTGACCTGGCTGAAGTCGGACGCTTAACCGACCGCGCCACCCAGGCGCCCCTAAGAGCTACTATTTTAAAAATAGCATACAAACAAACTAAAAACGCAGTTTGGGTATTTGGTAACAAAAGGTACCATTTAAATTCTTCTAGAATTTCTTTGGCATATCACTTTTACTTTTTGGTCTTTTTTTTATCCTGTCATCAACTGAAAACACTGTCTAAATTCCAACCCTAACCCTTAACTCAGTCTTTCCCTACTTTCCATTCCCTCTGCATTTTCTCAGTGATCTTAACCACTAATGTGACATTGCATCGCATGTAACCTTGTATAATTTGTATCCAAATGACTCTCCCAGTACTATATCTGGCTATGACTTCTCCTAAATTTCTTCTGTGTATTTTCTTTCGCCTTTTAAATATTTCATCTAGAATGTTCCACTGACTCTTCCTGTTTTACACATCAAAAATTCAACTCATCAATACCACTAGCCAGTTCTTTTTCTCGCCTCCTTTATGACAACAATATTTTCTCTCTACCATGCTAATCGAGCAAAGGTAGTTACCAGATATTGACTGAACTTATCAGTTGTTTCCTTTCTGCCAATTCCACATGGGAATACCTACTTCTTCCCCATGCCAGGACACCTCTCATCAGCTCCCGGCCAACCTGGACTCCAGTCATCTGGACTCCAGTCATGAAACTCTGGCCTTTGTGTTCTTGATTGCATGTCATCTGTCCAAACCAAAACTTTTGGGTCTTTTTACAAAATTAATTTCACTCACTAAATTCTTGAAAATGCAACCCATTTCACCTGGATTCACAGCTTAAAAAGCAAAGCTCTATTTATTCAAATTACCGCTGCAAATATATCAACCAGATGAAGGAAGAGGATGCAGAAAGAGAAATATTTCCAACATATTTGATAACTCTGAATAATGAAAATAGGATGAAGTGCAATGGAAAGGCCTAGGTGCCAATATGCTGCTATAACAGCAAACACCTGGAAGAAAAGACCGCTTTGTTTAGAAAACTTGAAAGCCTGGATTCTTCTCCACCACTTTTATTTGTCTTCCCAGGAATCATTACAGTAAATTCCTATCAATCTTTTTTCCATTACAAACTGCAGTTGGTCACTGATCCTTCTTTTGGCTTTTTTCCAAACGCTGTTAACATTACCTGGCTCTGAAAGAAATACCAGTGAAGAAAAATTTAACTCAAGATATTGTTGTTAGTCCATTTTTATTTTTTTTTAATTTTTTTTTTAACGTTTATTTATTTTTGAGACAGAGAGAAACAGAGCATGAATGGGGGAGGGGCAGAGAGAGAGGGAGACACAGAATCGGAAACAGGCTCCAGGCTCCGAGCCATCAGCCCAGAGCCTGACGCAGGGCTCGGACTAACGGACCGCGAGATCGTGACCTGGCTGAAGTCCGACACTCAACCGACTGCGCCACCCAGGCGCCCCAGTCCATTTTTAAAAGTATACAATCAATAGTCTTTTTAAAAATTCTCAGTCAGTACACAATAGTAAGAACAACAACCAACACGGCAGTTATTCAAAGTTCAGCCTCTGGGTCTATCTGAATTCCAAAAATTGGTAGATTAATATGGGGCAATTAACTTCCTTATGACTCAATTTGCTCATAAGGATAATAATAGCACCTACCTAATTGTTTTCTTCTAAGTGATTAAATGAGATAATATACTTAAAGTATATAGTATAATATACTTAAATATATATTTATATATAATATACTTAAAGTATATAGCACAATATATATTATATACACAGTAGTATATACAATATATATAGTATATATTATGCTATATACTTTAAGTATATTATATAGAACAAATAGAACAATTGTTCAATGAATATGAACGATTAATTATGTAGTCCTTATTCTGTATCAGAAATACTCTGTACCAGAGCTGTGACGGGTCACAACTTTGTGGATTTTGGTATGATCCATGTGGCATAGCTATGGTAAGCCACTAAATATTTGTCCAGAAACTGATTTGAAGTTCTCAAATACCAATGATTACAAGATGATTCTGAAGTTTTCCACTTCTCTTACCACTCTAGATGAATTAGGTAGAAGTAAGAATTATACTTGTTCTGACTATGTTGCCAGCATGACCACTTGGGAACATTTTTAGCTATTGTGTAATATTTAAACAAATGAGCATAAATGAGCATATGGTTGAGGAGTTGGATCAAACATTTAATATTTATTAAGCTGTGCCTGTCAAACCAGGAATTATGTTAGATCCTAGTAACACAAAAACGAACCAGATCAAATCCCTGCCTTCATGATACTTACAGTCTTTATGTTATACAAGTCAGGCACAAGAGAGCAGCTGAGCCTGAGAGAATGAATGTTGTGACAGAGAATAAACAGTTAAAGGAAAAAGTACAGTGTGAGGTAGGTTTCCTAAGGATGCCTCATTATCCATTGCATGTGGCAAAGTTCTGTTTTTTTTAATGACATTCACAAATTCATAATAAATGTGACATGTCAGCGTGTTCAAAGATTTAAAAGCTTCAGCTTTCATATTTGCATTCATTTTTTTAAAAAAGCAGAAATGCTTGGGCCTTTCACAAAGATCACATATATCCACAATTTCCCAGAGAAACTGACTGCCTATGTTACTAAACAAGTCAGGCAGAGTTTAAACACCTCTCCCGGTATCTTCTTTCCTCGAAGGACTTCAGTTGGTCGCTATGTCAGCCAGGCACTGCCACGGCTTCAAACAGTTTTCCTCTTTATTGAGAGGTGACCCACAGAGACCCGGGCAGGCTAAGGCAGAGTTCACCTTTGCCTTCTTCCTTGGCTGTGTCATGTACCTGTGCAAATGGAATCCCCAGTTAGAGTGATCCCTGAGGCCAAGAAGTTCTATTAAACTGCAGCAAGAATTGGTCAGCTATTTGCTCCTGGGAAAATCCTACTGCTGTGACTAATAAGTATTTCAAAAGAAATAAATGAGCATTGTCATTCATCCTATGACTACAGGATGAGCTGCAATAGAGCTGCTGGCCAGCAGACCCTTTATGTGACCCCCCAGTTACTACGTTCGTTCCCTAAATAGAGCAAATTGTCCCAGGACAGGATTAAATCCTTTTCCAACCACTACCATGACGAATCTGGTGGAGGAACACAGTATACAGTGAGACCAAGGGAATTGTTTGATACATTGAGGGGGAAGGAAAGGCAGTATTTGTGCCACTTGAGGCAACAGGAAAGTTAGTTATACTAAAGTGTATTTTAATCACATAGAATGTAAGTCTGACTAAAATATTTAAGGACAACACATGTAATGACCATTATTTCCAAAATGTTAACTACATACTTGGGGACCATTGTGTCAGGTACTCTGTAAGGTGGAATATATAATTACTGTTTACCTTCACCACTATGACCACCTCCAAGCTTTCACCTCAATGCTATCATTTCAAAATAAAACAGAATATAAGAATGTATAGCATTACTGTATTATCCTCACCTATACATACCTTTGCCCTTCTCTATCCTGTCTCTTCTTCAAGGTCGAGGGCACCTATGACACCATCTGTGAAGACTTAACCGGAAATGACTTCATTGTTCTTTCACCTTGTTCCGCAGATCACATTTACCTTGGACTCTAGACATTTGTGAATTTATATAAATTTCTCTAATGAATGGAAATGACATCTCTGTAAGATTGTATCTATGTTTAATTGTCCCCAGTAAAAACCCCTTCCTAATGTTAGGTATTCAGTAGACATACTTCAACAAATAAAGGAAAAGGGCAAGTCCAAGGATGGACAAACCATGTATCATTTTCACTCTATTTGGCTATATGTTTTAAAATAAGCCCCACTCTTTTTTTTTACTCTCTCTCTCTCTCTATATATATGGTATTTATGTATTTATGTATTTATTTATTTATTTATTTTCTATTTATGGTTCATCAATTTTTCCCTTACTAGAGCCAGAATGCCCATCATGCAGAATGAACATACAGAAGCCAGGTACATGTAGCATGATGTTTACCCTGGGGTTTTTATAAACCCGTCTCCTGCTTGTTCATTGAGGCTCCCTTGATTGTTCCCATTATTGGCCAACTGTGTTGTAGTCTAGTTCTCAAAACTTAGAATAGGATTTTCCTAGTATCTCTTTATATTGATGATTCCTTATACTCATTTATATACTTTTCAACCTTCAGCCCCTTTAACTATGACATAACCATAGTTCTAGACAACAGATATTCCTTCAGAAAGCCCTGACTGGGGGGTAGGGGGGTGGGGGGCTGCCGCTTGATAAGACATCCTTGTCAATAGAAGGGAATTGAATATACATAAAACTTTTTGATTTGTGTTGTTCCTGACAAACGTACAATAATGATTTGTATAATACTACACATTTCTCTAATTTATACCCTGACTACTTTCAGAAAAAAAAAATACAATTAAAATAAGAGAGCATTATCACATGAAGAAAAGCAATTTACTTTTTATGGTCCACATCTATGTTATTTCAATTACTCTGACTGATCTTTAAGATTAGTTTTGACTCTCAAGGTAAAAAGGAAAATTAAAATGGTTCATATAAATATATGAGTAAGGAAACCTATATTCCCTGTTAGATAAACTTTGCTCTACTTCTAAATTCTAATAGGATTATGAATCTTCATGTGAGGGACAGTGATAAACAACATATTTAGTAGAGGTTTTATAGACAATGCAAAAAAGTTTCTTCATTAAGGTTTTTATGAACATAGAAGTCAATACTATTATGCCAATGCTTAGCTAAATGAAAACAATCTGTAATGAGCTAATAATTATAGACATTTCCAGGGCTCAAATTCATACAGATATAAATGGAAAATCTTTAAGAATAAATGATTAGTATGTCTCTTAATCACATCTATCATTGAAAAATCGTGTCAACTCAAAATTGTTTATCTAGAAAAAATATTCTTCACACATGTGGGGGAAATAAAAGCATTTTCAGATAAATATAAGTTGAGCTAAGTTCATTCTGCTGTTAAAACATGTTAAAGGAAGTTCTTCAAGCTAAAAAGAAATGTCAACAAATGGAAAGTGAGATCTACAGGAAAGAATAAAAGGTGCCAAAAATGGGAGATAGGTGTAAATATAAAAACCAAAATTTCCTTATCATTGTTTTAATCTTTAAATGTTATTTGAATATTTAAATTTTTAATGTTTATTTGTTTTTGAGAGAGAGAGAGAGAGAGAGCCAGAGCATGAGCAGGGGAGGAGCAGAGGCAAAGAGACACAGAATCTGAAGCAGTTTCGGGGGTTTGGGCTGTCAACACGGAGCCTGAAGTGGGGCTCAAACTCACTAACCACGAGATCAGGACCTGAGCCGAAGTGGGACGCTTAACTGCCTGAGCCACCCAGTCACCTCTGTTATTTGAATATTTAAAACAAAAATGATAATATTGTATTGTGGGGCTTGTAATGTATGTACTAATAAATTATGTGACAAAAATACAAAAAGGATAGAGCTAAGTCTAATTATATTCTTAAGGTTTTTATAATTTATATAGAGTAATTATTAACTCTAGTTAGGTTGTAACATGTTAAGATTGTATATTGCAATCTCTAAAATAAAACAAAGAACCAATAAGCCAATAGTGGAGCTAAAATGAAATACTAAAAAATAGTCAATTGATACAAAAAGAGGGCAGGAAAAGATAAAAAGAAATAAGATAGATCCAGTGATAAATAGCAAGATGGTAGATATAAGTAAAATCATATTAATAATTACCTTAAATAAAAATGGACTAAATACTTCAATTAAAAGAGAAATATGGTCAGACTATATAGACAGAATATATAGAGAGAGACTATACAAGAGAAATATAGTCAGACTAAAAATTTGTATATATTAGGTCCACTTATAAAGACACAAATAGGTTAAAAGGAAAAGGAAGGCAAAAAGCATATCATACAAATAAGCATAGAATAGGTGATATGACTCCATTAATATTAGATAAGTTAGACTGACAACAAGGGGCATTACCATAAAAAAAGTTACTGTTCATAAAAGTAAATGGGCAATTCATTAGGAAGATATAAAAATTGTAAATGCCAAAACAGATGAAGCAAAAGCTGATATATCTAAAGGTAAAATTAGACAAATCAAAAACCATAGTTGAAATTTTTAACACCCACTATTATAGTTGATATAACAAGTAGACAAAAATCAGTGAAAATATAAATTTGAACAACATGATCAACCATGGTTAACATAAGATTTATACATATTACCACCAAAATCTGTAGTCTGCACCTTGTTTCCAAATGCAAATTAGATATTTGTTAAAATAAGTGTTATTTTAAGGCGTATAATAATCTTCAAAGAGTTCTGAAAATTTTGAACTTTACAGAGTGTTTTCTTTGACCACAGTGAACTTGACCACAATATCAATAACAATAAGATGCAAAGAAACCTCCAAATATGTAAAAGTTGAACAGCAAACTTCTAAGGAATATATGGTTCACAAAGAAAAGAAAAATGGGAAAATATGTCTACTGAATGTGAGTAAAGAAAAATGTTGAAATATTTGGGATGCATTTAAATCAAGCCATCGAGGGAAATTTATGCTGTTAAAGGCTTCAGTACCAAGAAGATCAAACTGAAGTCAATGATGTATGCAGCAACAATAAGAAGAAATCTTAAAACAAAACAAAACATTTTGATGAACCAAAATATCCAGAAACAAAAGAACGCACACTCTTCGTTATTACTTACAGGCAGTTCAAAACTAGTCAAATCTTTAATGAGAACTGGAAAAACAGTTGCCTGTAAGGAGATGGGAAAGAGTGAAAGAGGGCATGAAGGAACGTCCAGGCGCTGTTGTAGACCTTGATGAAGGTCTTTGTTATTTGGGTTCATGTTATTTGTGAAAGTTTATTGACTTGTGTTCTTTACATCTGAGCACTTAACTGTAAATTTTATATACATACATACACACATACATACTTACATAAGGCAAACAAACCCTGAATCCAAAAATAAATATAATCACACTCTTCCAATTGACACATAATATTTGCACCTAAATTCTAAACTCTCCATTTACAATCAAGTAGTCCTAGTTGGATTTTAATCTGAAGTCTTCAGTCTTCAGCTAATTTCAGTGATTTCAGAGTGGCAAAGACAGAAAGATTTTTTTTTCAGTTATTGTTACAACTAGGGCCTACATATTGAAAAGTATTTTCACAGTAATTTTTTTCCAGTAGCCTAGTAATCATCAAATAGCTTCATTTTTGCACCTGTCAGCTAGTTAACTTTAAATAGTTTGGTATAGTGGTGTGTTTACCACATTTCCCACATTTCTGTTAAAAAAACAAAACGGACAACAGGCCCATAATGGAGTCACTGATGCTAAGTCTCACATCAGAAAACCAAGATGTAATATCTAACCTAATGGCAGTTTCAGCATCTCCTAGCAATATGACTTTTAACGAATCTTAAATTACTTGATCAGCACTAGCAACATAATCTGCGTGATAGACTTGCTTTTCCCCCAATAAAAAGTGACCTTCGCTGTGACAACCCTCTCTTGTTAGAAAACTTCTTTGCCCCCTTCTGCCTATGAAAGTCTTCCATTTTGTGTAGCACCTTACAGATCCTTTCTGTTCTCTGGATGGGATGCTGCTTGACTCATGGTTCATTGAATAAAACCAATTAGATGTCAAATTTACTCAGTTAAATTTTGTTTTTTAACACTCCCAAATAATGGCATAACTGGTCTGCAGGAAATGATTGTGCAGTTTTTCCCATTTGAACACTGGAGAATGTCAGCCAAAAACAATTATTTGATTTTTGGCCTACATGATGTCGATCAGTTCATTAGGGCAGTAATTTAAAGAGCATTTTCTGTAGTTTTCTGGAACCCATTCAGAATTCAACAATATGCTAATATCAGCTAAAAGAAGATGCCTATATTCCTAATTACTATGGCATGCATATACACAGTGTATTTAAAATGTAAATCACCATTTTGATCTGGAAAATAAAACATTAAGATGATTGGTTTATACCACTTGGAATATAAATTTACTCTGTCAACATGCTTAAATTAATGAAATGTTGCCATCATTCTTCAATATTTTCTTTCTTCCTGGCATGAGCTAACTGCAACATTTACATATTGAATAAGAAGACAATGTCTTGAATTTTATGGTTAAGTGCAAACAACACTAATAAAAGTAACAAAAGGAATGTTGCCTGAATGCCATTAGTCTTTTTTTTTTTTTAACTGTTTCTGAAACAACCATGCAATATAAGCTAGGGTTCAAATAAGGTGAGGACTGAGGTGGTTTCAGTTTTAGTAAGACCACAATGCAGTGAACAGTGTACTCTTTCCTATCACACAGTAACAATAACTACCTCTGGATATTTTAAAGTGTACATTATGTGTTTACATCCTAGAGTGTTTCTCATTTCCCAAGTAAAATAGTAATCTTGGGCTTGACCTTGCAGCCTTTACTCTACAAATATTCCCCACAAGCCCTTTAATGACTTCAATAAGAGCTATAGAATTGGGCCCCACAAGGAGTATTTCCGTCTTTGCACCGAGCACAAGAAGATATTAGTTATGAAGCTGAATGAGGTGTGTGTGAAACGACAGGCTGATCATAGATGCTCCCCATATCAAAAGTTGCATTTTTTAAAGATTATTTTGACCCATAAAACTAACTTTCACTAATAAAGCAACATAGCAGAAGTAGGCACCTACTGAATACCTAGTAGGTGACTAAGGTGTAACACATAGAAACTTCAATTCAAGCCAAAGCATTTAATCATTAGTGGATTTGAATGAATGAAGAAGAAGAAAATCTGCATGTTCAATCTCAGATAAGATATACTTGTACCACTCCAAAACCAGCCTTTCTATAACTTTTAAAGGGCCAAAATTTGGTCATATTTAGATATGTTTCCTCCTTGGCCAAACGGCTTTGTAAAAACTGATCCCACTCATGTATTCACTTAATCTACGTGATTATTATTATGATTTTTTTTAGTTTCTTTCATATGTCAGGAACTGTTCCAGGAGCTATGAATATAGTGGTGACTAGGACAGGCAACACCCCCATCCTCATGGGATTTTGATTCTAGTAGGAGGGTTGGGCCAAAAACCTGTAAATATATAGTATACATTCAGGGCGCCTTCCCTTATGTTTCATAAGGTGGTACCTGTGGCGAGATATGAATGAAGTACAGAAGAACAAAGGAGGATCTGAAAGTAAAGCACTCCAGGAAGAGAAAACAATCAGTGGAAATACCTTGAGATGAAACAAGTTCGGTGTATTAAAGAAGTGAGGACACATCAGAGTGGCCAGAGAGGAGCGAACAAGGAGACTGGTAGAAGACGTGGTCCAAGAGGGAGGCAGTGAACACACCACAAGTGGGTTTGCAGGTATAGCAAAGATTATGAGATTCATTTTATTTATTTTTTTTATTTAAATTTTTTTTCAACGTTTATTTATTTTTGGGACAGAGAGAGACAGAGCATGAACGGGGGAGGGGCAGAGAGAGAGGGAGACACAGAATCGGAAACAGGCTCCAGGCTCTGAGCCATCAGCCCAGAGCCCGACGCGGGGCTCGAACTCACAGACCGCGAGATCGTGACCTGGCTGAAGTCGGACGCTTAACCGACTGCGCCACCCAGGCACCCCATGAGATTCATTTTAAATGAGATGCAAGGTGATCAGAGGATGTTAAGCAGGGGAGTCGATGACTTGAGCATTGTGAGCTGCTGCGTAAAGAATTGTCTATGGGCCAAAACTGAAAGGAGAAATGCCAATTAAAACTTCTGTCAGTGCAGAAAATTAAACATAATTCTAGCTGTTTGAAGCATGAAGAAATCTAATGCAGGGCAGTAGGAGCTTTCAAATTCCTTGGAGTGATTAGAGCACTGAGCTATGGCCTCGCTTCTGCAATTTAAGAGTCAGAAAGCCGGAATCAAGATGTCATTCCTCATCATCCATCACGCTACAGCCTCCTCTCAGTACCCAGGAAGCTGGAGAAGGGATCCTAGAATGCTGCCACAGGAAAAACATCAACTTCCATAAACGTGGTGGTGAGTAAGGAAAAAGAAAGCCAAAGATTGAGGAAGATTACCTCCACCTTACTTCTTCCTTTCCAATTTTGAGCAAGCACATCTAATTGTGAATAAGCCCATGAAGGCATTCCTCATTTCTGTTAAATTGACTTATATCTAGTATTTCTCTTTGGATCTTTCTTAGGGTTCTCATCTCTCTGCTTATATCACTGATCTGTTCTTGCATGCAGCCACTTTATCCATTAGAACCCTTTGCATATTTTAAATGCATCATTGTTTTAAATTCCTGGCCTGCGAACTCCAAAATTTCTGGCTAGGTCTGGTTCTGATGCTTACTCTATCTGTTCAGATTATGCTTTTTGCCTTTGGTAGGCTTTGTGATATTTCCTTGAGAACCAGACATTGTGTATTAAGTCAAAGGAACTGCTATAAATAGACCTTTAGAAATGTGGTGATGATGTGTGAGGGGAAAGGAAGTGATCTACAGTTATATGATTAGGTTTCAATCTTTTAATGAGCTTTTGCAACTATATAACGGAGTAAGAATTAGACACTAGGTCTTTTGACTTCAAAGCTCAACTACATTAATCTCTCTTTCTTCTCTAATCTGACATGTGAGTGGTAGTAGATGTGTGTGAGGTAGAAGAGTAGAGGAGAGAGATATTTGGAATTAGATTGCTTTTATATAGTCCCTTCTTAAACTACTTTTATCTGAATTTAGCATGTTCAACCATTTTCATATAATGGAAAAATGGCTATCACTAGAAATTTTGGTAAGTGATTTTTGAAAAAGTCAAATGTTGGTGAAATTCCAAGAAAAAAGGAGACTAAAGACACACCATCATGGGGCGCCTGGGTGGCGCAGTCGGTTGAGCGTCCGACTTCAGCCAGGTCACGATCTCGCAGTCCGGGAGTTCGAGCCCCGCGTCGGGCTCTGGGCTGATGGCTCAGAGCCTGGAGCCTGTTTCCGATTCTGTGTCTCCCTCTCTCTCTGCCCCTCCCCCGTTCATGCTCTGTCTCTCTCTGTCCCAAAAATAAATAAACGTTGAAAAAAAAATAAATAAAGACACACCATCAGAATTAATGTATTGGAAAATTTTCTTGGTAGCTATAGCTGTTCTTAAAATGGAAATTTCCTGGTCAATGTGATTTCAAGTGATTTTGCATTTGGCAACATCAGTGCTTGAAAGATGGACAAAATTAACCTCAAGTAGCTATTAGAACACTAGGATACTATAATCTCAAGGAAATAAACATAATGAGTTAAGATAATATATAGGATAATGAGTTGCTGCTTTAGAAAAGTACCTGGATACTCAGGAAATTCTGGGTTTATGACATCAAGAGCTGAGAGAAAATGTTGAAGGGAGGAGTTGAGTGCATAGCCTTTACTCTGGCCACTCAGCATAAGAGTTTCTCTATTTCCATATAAACTATGTTTTTGCTGTTTCCCTTCAAAGCCCAGATTGCTGACGCTGAACCAAAACAACTGCAATGATGCTTGATGTAGTAATAACAACCTATGTGGGTGACTGCACAATCACATTTACTTGAACTGTGCACAATCAATTGTAGAAATGCAAAAAATAATAAGTTTTATAACATAGCCTACTTGATGGAATTGGCAGCTATTTAAAGGACACATTTTATGACATTTATCATTTTCTAGTTACTTTGATGAAAACATATATACTTTTATCTGTGTTAACTTCTCTTTACCATTTATAAAAATCAGAAATATTATATTTATAGTTTCAAAAAATCTATTTGATAAAATTTAGATTTTTAAAACCCGATGCCCCTTTGATATTTACGGAGCACCTGTTATGTGTCAGATACTATATGTTGTGCCATGGGTAAAATGGTAGACAGATACAGTCTTGTAAATTAAAGCCTGTATTCCAGGTGGCATGTGATTGGGATTTTTTGAGATGTAGGATTTTTCTGGGAGTATCTAGTATATTTTTATGCAAGTCACTGATTATAAAGTTGGATATTGGATCTAGGTGAGAATGAAAGGGAAGACATATGGGTTAATGAGGGCTAACAAGTAGTGGTAGGATACATTGCTTGTAGGATCCACTGAAATCAAAGACTGATTTGAGCACAATAATAGAAGAATTAGCTGAAAAAATAATAGGTGGTGCTCAAAGAATGAAATCCTTGTAAGAGAATGGAGATAGAAGAGGAGGATCTTTGCCAGGATCGCATAGATGTGAGGCACCTCTTCTCCCTTGATATTTGAGGGTCAGGACCAATTTATTCTTAAATGTCATCTGGCATATATCGGGGCTACCAGTTAATCGGGCCTGTTTTCATTCATCTTCACTCCCATGATGAACATGGTTCAAATTATTTTTCTCAGGAGAGCCTCAGAGACCATTAATTCCCATTAGATCAGGAGGTGTAAATGGATATTTCCATAGAGTTGTTGCATTTCTTTGCTCCTTTGAGCTCCAACTCCGGTACAGCCAAGTAGCTCTACAATTGTTGGGGTTCAAGCCCCCAACACTGATATCAAGTGGCAATGTGCCTACCACGTAATATGGGTCAGTAAATATTTATTGACTTGGTTCTTGACTGACTCATGGTATAATCACATCAAACCAGAAATAGCATAAATTCTTATATTTTTATGTGTGGAACTAATCGTTTCCGTCAGGAAAACTGGGGAGGAACAGAAAAGGAAGAATGATGTGCCAGTAGTGACATTCCATTTTCAAAGCTGGAGTTGGGAGTGGGGGTAAATCTCTGCAATGAGCTGCCTGTCTTTCTTCTTGGGAATACAGGAAGATGCAAGGAGTGAGAATGGTAGTCACCTCTTATCAGGGTGATTTCAATGCTTTTTGGTATAGCTCCAAAATCTAAATGAATTGAAGTCATAAACAAATGGTATTTGAAGGTATTTCTGTAAATGTCCATAACTAAGGTATGTGAAGAACTATCACACACACAAAAAATCTAATAATTTTAATATTTTTTTTTTTTGCAAACACCTCATTTACTTTTGGTATATTTTTTTTTGGGGGGGGTTCTGGTGATATAGGAGTTGGTGACAAATAAACTATATCTTTATTGGTAAGAATAGAATAGGAGAAACCTTTGTATTTATAGGTGGGGCAAATGCAAATTTTTTGAAGCAAATGGTGTTTTCATTACCTTAATGCTTTGTTTTATTTAAATGTATCTATATAGTATATAAGAGCAGACATAAGTATTAAACACCAATTTTTCATCTGCGGTAGAAGTGAAATTCAATATAAACTCTTGTGCAGCATGAAGTTTTCTACTGCCAATTAAGCAGGAAATTTAAGGAGCAACATGGGCAGCTCTCGTTCAAATGCTACTATTTGGAATTCTTGAAGGAAGCAAGTGAAAAGAAATCAACTAGACCTAGAAATGCTTAAGTGCATTCATAATTTTTGTATTGAAAATCAGATTTCCAAAGCTTTGGAATCTAGGAATTTGAAAAGGCAAATGCAATAATCTTATTATAAGCTGTATGAAAATACAAAATGTGTGTTAATCTAAAATACCACCCACATTCCTCGATGGACTAGGAGTCAATTTGTGCGAGCATAAACTCTTAGAGCTTTTTTTAATTAAAAAGCTCAAATATTTCCAATATTTAAGAAGTATGAGCAGCCTATTCAAAGTATACTTTATCAAGATCTGTACATGATAAATATATGATTTCTTAGACTGTAAAGGGAAATGAACAATTACAAGAAATTTAATAACACATATGAAGAAAAACAACAGTTCATAGAAAGATCTAAAATATGTCATTCTTCTGATCCCCTTCAAAAAAATGAGGCCATTAAACCTAATTGTTACCAAGAGACGTAGAAGGGACCAAGGGCTGTGATTTTAGTAAATCTGGGCACGGGATTCAAGGGAAGTATCTGCCATCTTTTGTCATTTGTGTTGACTCCAGAATTAATCTCTCACTTTTCAAAAGTATTTAAGTGGGTGGAGATGTGGTTGAAATAGATAAAGGGGATTAAGAATATACTTATCTTGATGAGCAGAGAAATGTATAGAATTGTCAAATCATTATATTGTGTACCTGAAATTAATATGACACTCCATGTTAATTATAGTTCAATTTTTTTTTTCAACGTTTATTTATTTTTGGGACAGAGAGAGACAGAGCATGAACGGGGGAGGGGCAGAGAGAGAGGGAGACACAGAATCGGAAACAGGCTCCAGGCTCTGAGCCATCAGCCCAGAGCCCGACGCGGGGCTTGAACTCATGGACCGCGAGATCGTGACCTGGCTGAAGTCGGACGCTTAACCGACTGCGCCACCCAGGCGCCCCTAGTTCAATTTTTTAAAAAGGCTATGTACATACATGTCATTCTCCCTCATGTGACTCCTTTAAACAAAGGATACTTTTGTTCATCCTTTTACATAAAGAACTTAGCATTGTGTCTAGTCCTTGGTAGGTCTTCAACAAATGTTGCAAGAATCAGGTTACATTTGATATTGTCAAATAAATGGTGAAATTCTGAGATACTAATGAATGCCAAAAGAGTCCAATCATTAGCTAATAAGTCTCCAGTGAGCCCCAGTAAGTGGAGGAGAGTGCTTCATAACTGAAACTGAAATAAAAAGCTGGTAACGATCATGGATTATTAGCAAAGTGACCGGGAAGTTAAGAACAGCATTTTTCAGACAACTTTCATCACAAATTAAAGGCTGATGAGAATGGTTAGTGGTGAAACAAAGGGTTAGAGAACACTGTAAACTTAAACCATTCTGGAACAAATGCCAGCTTTAAAGACCATTAAGTATTGTTTTGGGGAAAGAGAATAAGTTGACCAAATACCTAGGGAGGACATTATATTTGTAGTCTTGTATTAAAGGATATTACTCATTAAAAAGGTTAGAATGTTGTACTAAGGGGATAGTAAATATAAACAAACATCACAGGAAGACAGGATATAACTCTAAGGATACACAGATGAGAAAATAATTTTCAAGATTTTTTTTATGATTTCATTATTTGTAGGATTCCAACTTTTTTTCCCACTTACTTTTTTAAACACATCATAAAAAAGATCATCTATGGGGCGCCTGGGTGTCTCAGTCAGTTAAGCGTCCGACTTCAGCTCAGGTCATGATCTTGCCTTCAGTTAGTTCGAGCCCCATGTCAGGTTCTGTGCTGACACCTCAGAGCCTGGAGCCTGTTTCAGATTCTATGTCTCCCTCTCTCTGCCTGTCCCCAGCTCCTGCTCTGTCTCTCTCAAAAATAAACCTTAAAAAAAGATCATCTAGGAAACTACAGTGAACTTTATAGCTAAAACAGCTTCTAATTATTTCTTTTTTTGTTTGTTTATTTATTTTTGAGACAGAGAGAGTGTGAGAGGGGAGAGAGAGAGAGAGGGAGACACAGAATCCAAAGCAGCCTCCAGGCACCAGGCTCTCAGCACAGAACCCAGCACTGGGCTCGAACTCACAAGGTGTGAGATCATGACCTAAACCAAAGTTGGACGCTTAACTGACTGAGCTACCCAGGCACCCCAACTTCTCATTGTTTCTAATTCCCGTCCATTTACCTATACTTCAGACATATGCTGTTCACTCAGAATACTGGACTGTTTTTATATGCCCTGAGTTGAGGAATTCAGATTTATGTACATTTTATGCCATCTGTGTTGCTCCATCAACAGTAAAATAAATTGATTTAAATGTGACCTGTGCCCATAATGCAACAGATAAATATTTTTAACAAACATACCTGTACTTAAATTTCAAGTGAATGTTTTTGTTTTTTTTTTTTTTTCAAAAAGTACTCCATTTAGTAGCTAAAGACTTACTTCAGTGAACCTGGTTTGCCACATGATTTATGAAACATATCTCTTGCCCCTAGAACAAACTTAAAATTCCAACAATAAAATCAATATTGTTATTTTAAATTTCTCCCTTTTCCATCTCTCATAGGATAAAATGTGTCCCAGTGAGGTTTCTCTCTTTGGATTCAAGACATGACTTTGGTTTGAGTACCTTGTGTCAGTGCCTTGAATCAAATTCATTCTCTAATAATAAAAATTCTCCACCGTGAGAAACATTCCTCAAAAATTTATCCAAAACAACACTCAGATACCACCGTTAGAATGGCCAAAATCTGGAGCACTGGCAAAGGCAAACGCTGGTGAGGATGTCTAGCGACAGGAGCTATCATTCATTGTTCGTGGGAATGCTAAAGGATACAACTACCAGGGAAGGCAGTTTGACAGTTTCTTAGAAAATTAAACACACTCTTACCAATCAAGCAATTTGCACTCCTTCATATTTACTTAAAAGAGTTGAAGTTTTTTTTTTTTTTTAAAAGAGAAACTTCTTAAATTTTTTTTTTTTTTAACATTTATTTATTTCTGAGACAGAGAGAGACAGAGCATGAACGGGGGAGGGGCAGAGAGAGAGGGAGACACAGAATCAGAAACAGGCTCCAGGCTCTGAGCCATCAGCCCAGAGCCCGATGCGGGGCTCGAACTCACGGACCGCGAGATCGTGACCTGGCTGAAGTCAGACGCTTAACCGACTGCGCCACGCAGGCGCCCCAAGAGTTGAAGTTTTATGCCCACACAAAAACCTGCACATGGATGTTTATAGGGCTTTATTCATAATTGACCAAAGGTGGACGCTTACAGGAGGTGAATGGATAAATAAACTGTGATACATGCAGACAATGGAATATTACTCAATGTTTAAAAAAATGAGCTAAACAAGCCATGAAGACATAGAGAACATATGAATGCATAGTGCTAAGTGAAAGAAGCCAATCTGAAAGGCTACACACTGTGATTCTACCTGTATGACATTCTGGAAAAGGCAAAACTACTAATATAATTAAAAGATCAGTGGTTGCCAGAATTTGGGGGTAGGGGAAAGATGAATAGGCAGAGCACAGAGAATTTTAGGGCAATGAAAATACTCTATGAAGCCATATTGATGCATACATGTTGTTGTACATCAAAACCATAGAATTTATAACACCAAGAATTAACTGTATGTAAACGATGGAATTTGGGTGATAATGATGTATCAGTTTACGTTCACCACTTCTTAAATGTGCCCCTCTGGTGGGGGCTGTTGATAGTAGGAGAAATTATACATGTATGAGAATTGGGGTATATAGAAAATATCTCTACCTTTCCTCAATTCAGCCGTGAACTTTAAACTATGTTTAAAAAAAAGCGTTAATTAAAACATTGTCACTAAGGCCATATAACATACCATCTATAATGGGTCAAGCACAGTGCCTTATACAAAGCAACCAGTGAATAAATTGTACTTCCTCAGTGGTCATCAGTTTTCTTGCTTCTTTCTCCTTTCAAGTTTCTTTCAGTTTCTCTTTTCCATTTCCTCTGCCTTTATCTTTTATGACACTACAACAATTGGTTGAAGGCCTCGAGCTTTGGGTCCTGTCTAAGCTTCGCCCGTTGCTATAAGAAACTACCACATACTGATATCTTAAAACACATTCGTTTTGTATTCAAAATCAAGATGAAGGCCTACAATCAAGGTGTAGGTAGGGCTGTATTTCCTTCTAGAGACTTTAGGAGGCGATCTGTTTTTATGGCTTTTCCAATTTCTAGAGATCCCTGCATTCCTTTTTCTCCAACTTCAACTCACAGCATTTCAATCCATCATCACATTTCCTTTTGCTCAGATTTTGTTGTCTCTCTTTCTCTTATGAGGACTCTTGTGACTACAGAGCCCCCCTGGATAATCCAAGATGATTTCCTCATGTCAAGATCTTTAACCTAATCACATATGCAAAATTCCTTTTGACATGGAAAGTAAAACATATTCGCTAGTTCTAGGGATCAGAAGGGAGATATCTATGGAGGCCATGATTCTCTCTACCACAGGGCCAAAATGCTTGAGTTACCATCTCGGTTCTGTTGTTCATTTGCTGGTGTTTTGCTTTTGTTTTGTTTTGTTTTTAAGGTAAATTACTTAACCTTCTCAAACCCAAATCTTCTCATCTGTGGAAGTGAGGCTTGTAATAGTATCTTACAAGGATTATTGTGAAGATTAGATGAGGTTATGCTATGTATGTAGATGATCATAATGCCTGTCACAGAGTAAGTACTCAGTAAATGTTAACTACTATTATTTGTATTAACTCCATCTGATAGAAACAAATCATGTTAACCAAGCTCACAGACACAAATGCATAAATTTAAAACATCCGCATATTAATTTACAGTTAGAAGTATAATCTTGGGATTAAGAACACTGTTCTTTAAAAAGAATCTATGTTACAATGAGAAGTTGGTTAGATGGACCTGAATTCAGAAAAAGCAAAGACAAATCGAGGCATGTCCACGCACCAGAGTTCTTTTCAGTTAAATCCTTGCTACTCCAAGTGTCCTTGTATCACCTGGCGAGTTGTTTTTTGTTTTTTGCTTTTTTTTTTAATAGGCAGAATCTCAAGCCTCACTCTAGATCTTCAGAAAAGAGTCTGAATTTCCCTGTGATCCCCAGAGGATTTGTGTGCCCATTAAAGTTTGTGAAGTACCTCTTCTGACAGTGCTTAAAGGGCCTGGGTACTTTGCCCAGGTATACCCATTTGCCTCCAGAAACATTCTTCTCTTTGCTTTTGTAACAGGGACCACTATTCATCAATACATTCTGTCTTTACATATGTCAATACTTTCTAAAGGGAATTCTTATAGAAACTTCCCCTTTGAATTGATTTGACCTAGATATATGCCGATTACTGTATGTGACTTAAAGTTTGATTCTTGGTGCACATTTTTAAGTTCTTTGGCTCTAAGTTGGTGAAGAAAAGAGAAGGCTTGCCCTCCTAAGGTCTAGAAATGACAATTACAAAGACAGACTTCCAGAAATCAAGCATCCACTCCATTTTTCAATAGCTCTATTATTAGGCTAATTTTTCAAAACATAGGTCTACAAGAAAACTCAGATAATGAAAATTAATTACATTAATCAAACCTAGCTAAATGTTAAATTTTCAATGGGAAGTAAAGTAAAAGAAACAATACAAAAACATTTTCTTAGCTTGGACAATAACCATTTAAGTATGCTTTTTGAAATGAGAGCAAATATCAAAGTATAAATTAAATTGCTTTAATGAAATGTGTCCACCAACACCAAAAGATAAGTAAATTGAAATTTTATGCTTGTCTTCAAAATGGATAGAGACACAGATTAAAATTCTTAGAGATACAAAGACATTGAAAATGATTCAGTGAATTACATTTGAACATTATTTCAATACATACTTATTGCATTCCTATTATATGTAGGTGTCTGTGCTACTCACACTTCTGTCCAATGCTGACTGACTGCCCTAAAAGAGCTTTCAACAAACAAACCTATTGATAGAACAAAGGTAAGTTTATTCTTACCTTGGTAAGTGAGAGCCCTACTCTGACAGTGTCTTCCTAGCTTCTTGGAAGAAGGAAAGCGATGTTAGGATATTTATGAGGTTTTAGAGTCTGGTTTTATAAGGATCTTTCTGTGTGGGGATGGAGGGAGATGGGATGACTAGAATTGAGAAAGAATTATGATATGATAGTTTGTATTAGTGGACATAGTACAAGGGGAGGGCATTTTGGTGAAGTTTTACAGAGAGTCTTGAAGACTAAATGGTCATATTATGCTATCTATCGAAAAGTCTAACAGTTCAATGTTCATTTAAATGGTTTTTCCAGGAAGTTTCTAAATGAACAATAAAGTCACTTGCAACTCACCTTCCTGTGCAAGAGTTTCCTGGAATAATAAACTTATGTTGATGAAGACAGTGGAATAGTTAAGTGACATTGGTGAAGACAGCCTAATGGTAGAGTCCAGTTATGTTAACACAGAGAATAAATTGTATGCTGTAGATGGTTTTAGCTTTCATTTTAGTGACTCAGAGATGAACAAGATATAGGGTCACTATTCTAAAAGCGTATACATTAGAATATGAATGTTTTTATTAAATACTAAAATAGAATTTTTCTGATTGTAAAATGTATGGTTATTGAGGAAAAAAATAGAGAAAAATAAAAACAAATAAAAAATCACCAAATTCCACTAAAATGGCATAGCATTCCTAACATTTTTACATATTGGCATGTTTGTTCGTATAGGTTTAGTATATATGTGTATATATAATATATATGATAAAATATACAGATTTCTTAACCAAAAGTTGAGTCCATATTATCAAGAATGTTATAGATTTATTTTTACTTAATTGAAAAAGACCATGAGAATGTTCTAATGTTATTAAATGTTATTTGAAAACTTGATTTTTAAAATATCTGTGTGCATGTATTAATGTATTAATAAATTAATCAAAACACTTTAATCAAATTCATTTATTTTTCTAATCAGGATATTGATGATGCTTTTGTTTTCATTTTTGTTTTTGTTTTTGTTTTTAAAGGGGAGGTGTGTGGGGGAGAGGGACAAAAGGAGAGAGAAAGAGAATCTTAAGCAGGCTCCACTCTCAGCCCGGAGCCCTAAGCAAGACTTAATCCTACAACCCTGGGATCGAGACCTGACCTGAAATCAAGAGTCAAATGATCAATTGACTCCTCTGCTTAGGCACCCCTCTTTGGTCTATTTTTAACTTTTAATTACTCACTACCAGATATAGCATCCTTGTTCAATAAGTCTTCTGAATGAAAGAATGGCTACAAAAATGATTATCAATGTGATTATCATCTTTGTGTGGAAATATTGTATGTATCTTTAATTACTTCCTTATCAAAGTTTCTAAATGCTGAAAATGAATAGTTGTTTTTGAAAAACTTTTTAATGTTTATGTATTTTTGTGAGAGAGAGACACAAAGCATAAGCGGGGGAGGACAGAGAGAGACGAAGACACAGAATCCAAAGCACAGAGCTGACAGCACAGAGCCTGATCTGGGCCTGGAACCCTGAGCCTGACCTGAAGCCAGATGCTTAACTGACTGAGCTACCCAGGTGCCCCCCCAAAATGACTAATTTTAATGATTATTGAAACAGATAATGATGTGCTAAGACATAAAGGCTAGGGGGACATTTTTGTTAATGCCTCATTTTGTTAATACACCTTTGTCTGCTCAGAGGCAATGAGAACAGTGAATTCATAGAATTACTTCAAGACACTTGGGACCAATACTTCTTAGCAGCATCTGTCAATAATGGCAGAGAAGAATGAAAACAAATTTCCATTTATTTGTTGAGCTTAGATCAAAATTGCTGAATGTAACCATGAAAGTTCATTTAAGCTTTACCTTTGCCTTTTAGAAATGTTTACATTTGTGTTCTACAATACACCAAGGTTGTTTTCTTTAATACTAAATAATTTTCTCCCAATGTTTTCAGTAGAACTGATTGTCTAGGAAGTTTCAAGACCTTTTACTATTCCTACCATTGCAGTTATAGCCCCAAGGGTATACATTTTCCAATTTGTGAATCATAATGATCATGATATAATTCAAAGTGTATTAAAATAATTGTTCACAAAATTGTCTTGGATTGTGAAGAAAAACAAGTTGATGAGAGGTGGAACTGACTTTAAGTATTATATTCCAATATTGTATTCCAAACATGTAATCTGGGAAGGAGGAAAAAAGGGAAATAAAGATATTTAAATTAATTGAATACAGTTAAATTTATAAGCGGTAGCAAAAATACATTAATATTTGACAAGCCCAATGGACCTGCATCGAAAGGAATCGGGGAAAGGATGACCTAAAGGGCAAGAAGGAGCTAGTGTCATGGCAGGAAAAAGAAATCATAGTGGAAATGGACATTTGCATTATCGTTATCACCCTGTATCAGCGAAAGGCAAAAATCAAAGAAAAGCAAGTTGTGTAGGAAGAAGTTTCCCTCAATAAGTTAAGTAAGCACTAATTTGTAAGAGAGAAGTTTCTGTTACTTTTGGACCAGGCTTTAAGGTCCAAGACTGAGAGTTCACTTGAGGCAAGTGAGAAATCCTTACAATGGGATTTTGCAAGACCCAAATGTGGTAAAAGTGAGAACAAAGATGTTGTTCTCCCAAGGAATTTCAGGTACAAAGATCTTAAGAGCAAGAGATCGCCAGAAAATTATATGATAACAATAGTAACACAGGACTTAAGTGGCCTTAAGATCCTGATGAAATTAGAGAAGACATTGGGAAGAAACAGGAGAAAGGAATTGCCAGCATCATGGATTTTATTTTTCTCAAGACTGACTGGGGAGCCAGATTCCAATGATAGGAGGTTCTAGCCATGTAGGAATATAAGAGTATAGGAAAATCTCTATGGCTTATTTACTGCTGGTTGCAAGTCTGTAGCCTTGAACAATAGCAGTCTTATCCCTAGTGGTTAGTGGTAACCATTTTTTCACTCTCAGTTTTTACAACTTCATTTTTTTTAGATTCCACATATAAGCGATACAATATAGTTATTTGTCTTTATCTGATTTATCTCACTTAGCGTAATGTGCTTGAGGTCCATCCATATTGTGATAAATGGCAAGATATTTTCCTCTCTTGCTAAATAATATTTCATTGTATATATATTTCCACATCTTTTTTAATTTATTCATCCATTGATGAGCATTTGGTTGTTTTCATATCTGTTGTGAATAATGCTGCAATAAACATGAGAGTACATTAAAAAAAGGAGTGTAGGAAGACATGAATAGGCAGACTCTCAAACACATTAGAAATGGAATGGATACCAAGAGGTGTTAAAATCTGAGAGAGAGAGAGACAGAGAGTGAAGAGGTTCAATTTGTAAAATTTTCGGGTGTTTTCTTGTTTGTTTTAAAATTGTTTTAGGTTAATTTATTTTTGAGAGAGAGAGATAAAGAGTGAGGGGGGAGGGAAAAAAGAGAGGGAGAGAGAGAGAATCCCAAGCAGGCTCCACACTGTCAGCTCAGAGCCCAATGTGGGGCTTGAACTCAGGAACCATAAAATCATAACCTGAACTAAAATAAAGAGTCAGATGCTTAACAGACTGAGCTACCCAGGCGCCCCATGTTTGTTTTTAAATAAGCAATTTACAATCTAGGCTCTAGGAAGGAAATTAGTCTGCACAGTGGTGGGCTTCTTACAAAAGAACCCAGCGACTATCACTGACCTTAAAGGGATATATCTCTTCCAACTGTGTTTTGGATCCAACAATAAGTACTTGAAAACTGGCATGAATTAACTGAAACCTGAAACTGCCTTTGTCTCTATCACCTATCACTTCCACTTTCTTTCTTTCTTTTTTTTTTTTTTTTTTCCAAACTAAATTTTGGTTGGCCATGGGAAACTATTATCTCTTCTGTCTGTGGGCTTAAATTAGAAAGCCGAGAGCAGACAATACATTGAATCCTAGGGATTGGTTTATCTTATCTAAGATAACTCAATACTCATTAAACTGTAGGTCTGTAGAATAAGAAGACAAGTGGACATCAGTTTAAAAAAGAGAGAAAAGAAGTAGTTTAGGAAAATGTTCTCCTATATACAATTCAAAAATTCCCAATAATGTTAGTATAATTTTTTGGCAACACATTAAACAAAGTAAGTAGTTTTTCTCAGATGTCTTATACATTAGTCTGAGTAAAAAAAAAATAAATATTTCAACATAGTTTGAAGAATAGAAACAAAAAAAAGTCAATGTAAATCATTAAAAGTAGCACATTTATGATGTGAAGCTATAATTATAGTGCCCACCACACAATAGAGAAAGTAATAAATAAATATAAATACTTTATGTTACAACAAATACAAGAAATGTGACAGATTCTAATCTGTTGAAAGAGAAGCATATTGGGGTGCCCAGGTCGTTCAGTTGGTTAAGCTTAGGACTCTTGATTTCAGCTCAGGTTATGATCTCGCAGTACATGAGTTCAAGCCCCACACTGGGCTTGGGGTTGACAGCGCGGAGCCTGCTTGGGATTCTCCCTCTCTCCCTCTCTCTCTCTGTCCCACTAGTGCTCTCTCTCCCTCTCTCTCTTTCTTACAAAATAAATAAATAAACTTAAAAAAAAAAAAGAAAGAGAAGCATATAATGAACAAGATTAGAGCCAAGAGTACAGGATAATTTATTGCTGCTTCAGCATACATAAATGTGACAAAACTTCAAGTGAATAGAATAATAAAGATGTTAAAAGAGATGGCTGTGGTAATTAGTATAATATGAATTATGACCGATGATCAGAATTATGATTTGTAGTAGAAAAGGAGATGGAAATAGGGTGGATGATTTAGAACATTCTGTGAAAGGAAGAAAATAAAACAAAACAACTAAGAATTAAGTGACGAAGGGTAACCAAAGCACAAAGAGGATTTATTATAATGGGAAATGATTGCAATTGATTTAAGGAAGTAGGAAGTAAAGACAGCCATATATGAACATCCACTGAATGCACCTTGACGTTTTTTTTAATTTATTTAAAAACAAAACAAAACAAAACAAAACAAAAAACTAAACAATATTCCTTTGGAAACACAGGCACTGAACAGAACTGGAAAAAGCAAATATATAGAATAATAGAATATATTTTTTCCTACCACTATTTAAAAAAAGTTAGGTTCCTTGCTGGATTGCTTTGTTTATCATGATTCTCTTTAGAGATGATTTCGTACAATGTGACTGAGGATATGTTCGAAAAAGAATCGTGATTTAGGCTTTTGGAGGAATAAACCAGTTGGGTTTTATTTTCTAAGTGATCAGCAAAATTGTTTTAGTGCCACTAATTTCCAGTAGTTCCAGGCAATATGAAGTGCCTGTTACCTAAGAAATTATTCTTCATATTTGGATGTTAATATGACTCTAGAGGATATCTGTACAAATCAGTAAAAAGTAACAGAGTTCTCTCTAAAATGTCTTCAATATAAACCAAGCTATTGTTTTTGAGACCCAAAACACAGCACTTCTATGTAACATTTCTGTAAAAATTATACTTCTAATTGTTGTGTTAGATGATGTGCTCCAAACCTTAGTAAGTACTATAGAGTAGTAATTGTTCCCCAAAATAAATGAAGCTACAGGGGGACAGAAATACACATTTATATGTAATAGCTTATCAGTTAGCACTGTGCTTAGACAGGTGGCAGGATAGGCTAGAGAAAGATCAAAGATTATACAAATTAAATTTATTGCTAAAGATCATCTTTATAATTTTTTATTGTACTTCAAGGAAAGTGGAAATATATATTAAATTTGAAGCTTCTGGACATCTATTGATACAAGCTTGTCCGAAAAATGTAGCAGTTTCACAAAAATATAAAATGTAGGTGTCTCTGTTTGTAAGAAAATCTGTACATACATGAATATGTATATTTAATGCAAGACATGTATTTCAAAAATAGAAATTGAATACAAGACTTAGAAAATTATTAAATATCTCTGTTCAGAAGGAGAGGAAATCAGTTCCTTTAAAACTAACTCTAGCCTAAGAATCTACGGCTTTGAATTTTGTTTTTTAGGTTTTTATTTATTTCTTTTGGGAGAGAGAGAGAGAGAGAGAGAGCAAGCACAAGAGAGGGAGGGGCAGAGAAAAAGGGACATAGAGGATCCCAGGCTGTCTCCACACGGAGCCGTGGAGCTCCATCCCACCACCAAGAGATCATGATCTGAGCTGACATCAAGAGTTGGGACACTCACCCAACCGAGCCACCCGCCCTGGCTTTGACATTTTAACATAGACTGTAATTCTTTGATCCTATTCAGTTTGAATGGTGAGTATTACAATATATAAGTATCAACGTTAATATTCATGTTTTTTTTTTTTAAAGTAATTATCTTGAGGCAGATCAGAAAACCCCTTGACAGTGTCCATAAAGGGAATGTTCCTCTGATAGCTTGTATGATGTTAGTCTTCAGACCTCTTGGTAACTGTAGTCTTTCAGAAGGGATTAAATGTATTCATGAAGTGTCAGTTAGAACATTATGGCAAACATCCGTGCAACTAGAAAAGGCCAAATGTCTCTAGAAACAAGACACAAAGGAAATTCAAAGTGACCCAAACCATTATAAGAACTAGCAAAATAAATGTTTGGGAAAAAGTAGAAAAGTAATAAGCGAAACTAGAAAAATCTAAGAGATATTGCATTCAAGTTCTAATAATAGTTTAGGATTACCCACAAAGCACTTGCCACTGTTGATAATAACTGAAGCAATATTTAGGAGTCTGACTTCCCATTTTAAGTTTGCCTGTAGATAGCTTTTCCTCTAATTTTAGCTGTCTGCCACATCTTGGCCACAGGAGTGAAAACATCAAGGCAAAGAATTTAAATTATCCTCTGTCTTCATGGAAAATAAATTTTCTGGCTGCACCTAGAGTCACCTATTTCCCTTGTAGTTGATCTTTCTCTTCATTGATGTATCATTAACCAAGTGTGGAGGAATTCTTCCTCTGCCTTTTAGTAAAAGTGTGAATTCATAATTTCCTAAGGTTTAGGGTAGAGGCTGCTTTTAGGCAAATAGGCTTGAGCAAGGGAATGTAGAAAGGGCCCACAGCAACCACCTGGCTGAATACAGACAGGCCCATCAGGCAACGCATTTCAAAATATCCATAGGCCCTAACTAACCAATGGGTTACTTGCAACCAGGAACAGCTACCAAAAAAAGGGAAAATTCTCCACAGCCCCCTCCCACTATCCTATGGAAGATAGCATTTCCCCTGCTGTCCTGCCCACCGCTCTTTGGAGTGTCTTCAGTAAACTTCCATCTCTTTTATTTTGCCTCTGGTGAATTCTTGTCACTGCCAGGGCCTTCGGCTTCCATCGGATTAGTCACCCCACAGTTGGGGGCCCCCATCCAATTCGACAAACACCCAATTTAGACACCGCGTTTAGTGTACTAAAAAACAAAACAAAAGAAGCAAACAAACATATCCTTACTTTTATTTATTTATTTATTTTTTTAATGTTTATTTATTTTTGAGACAGAGAGAGACATACAGTGAGAGCCGGGGAAGAGCAGAGTGAGAGGGAGACAGAATCTGAAGCAGATTCCAGGCTCTGAGCTGTCAGCACAGAGCCCAATGTGGGGCTTGAACTCACAAACCGTGAGATCATGATCTGAGCTGAAGTCAGACACTTAACCAACTGAGCCACCCAGGCTCCCCATCTCTACTTTTATTCTTACCCAAAGACATCTTCCAGCCTTCGTATCTTCTTGATCTCTTACTACACCATATATCTTTCAAAGAGCATTTTTCTTTTAATTTGAATTGAGTTTTGCAAATATTGATTACCACCTCTTATTTGAAATATCTTCGTATTCTCAATGTACACCTTTTCAAGGACATATCTGTTTATTTTAAGGACATTTGCATAATATTATGGTATCAAAACAAGTAAGATAAATTTGTCACATTTTACATTCATCAAATAAAATGAGTTTGAAGACAGAATTCTGCTTCATAGTGTAATCTTTAAGATATTTAACTTTAAGATATAAAGTTGCTCTATATCAATTAGAGAGAAGAATATTAAATAATTAGAGATATAAGATAAATGTTTGATGATCATGAGTCCTTTGTGAAGTATATAGTAGAAATTCATGAACAAAGTGTTAGCAAAAAGTATATTTTTACATTATTTTATATAACATGAGCAATTAGGTAAGATTCCAACCCAGAAAGAAGATGCGTGTGAAGATTCATATTTAAAATTTCCCAGTTATTATTTCCTAATAAAAATACCAAGTTTATAAGGTAAGAAATATTCAGAAACCACTACTCTCAATTTTAAGTTGATTTATTTCATCATCTGCCATATGACATCCATGTTAAAATTATAAAAAATTTCAGTGGCACTATAATTATTTGTTAATGTTTTTTACTGCTGCAATTGCCCCTGTAGAGAGAAAGAGCCATATTACCTTATGCTATGTAATTTAAGAGACACCAAAGACTGCACTTGGATTAAATGGAGATCCAATCATGGCATCTCTCCTTCTATTTTGAAATTTCCACCATGAAATTCGTCATGAATGAACTAGGCACTTTCCTCAGGGAATACCTAGCAAAAAACAGATGCTTCTGGGGAATGTTCCTCTAGTTGTTTCTGATTAACACTGCAATTTAACATTAGCACTGATTAGCAAAGCATCATCTTAAACCAGCATTTATAAATGGGCGGTGGAATAAGGAGTAAACCACCCTGCCCTTGAAGAAATTTTAGGAGCAGGCATAATATTTTAAATGACACCACTCCTCATCCACTGACATGCTTCCTTTCCTCCCTGTCATGCACCAGATGCTCTCTTGATTCCAGGCCATTGGATGTTCCATTTGTTTTGTCTGAGTTATTTTTTCTACCAAGTTTCTCTGCTGAATCCCTACCTCTCATCTAAGTTTTAAGTACCATTTCAGCTCAAAAATTTCTCTCCTACTTGGGATGTGTTAATACAAGCTCTTGCTTCCCCATCAACTGATTGAATGTCTCTTATGCTAATGACCTGGGCAGTTGGCAAATCAGGTATGGCTGTTTGTAAAAATGTGAATTTGTGAAGTCTTTATGCAGAACAACTTGGCAATATCTGTCAAAATATATTCACATAGATTTATGTGTAAAGTTTACTACAATAGTGTATGAAATAGCAAACATGAAAGCCACTAGAATGTTCCTTAATGCAGGAATTATTGAGGAAATTTTGGTAAATCAATGCTGTGAAACATTATGCAGTCTTCATTGTACTGTCATGGAAATATCTCCAAAATGTAGAATTAACTAAAAAAAGCCAGAAGTAGAAAAATATCTATAGTCATTTGCTTGTATAATCTATATATTATATATACCCATGTAGATATATTGAACATGAATGTACACTATCAAAGTCTAGAAACATGAAGCTAGCAATATTAACTGACTTGTTTTATGGAAAGAAGTGGGGGGCGTCTTTGACTATGGATGCCTTTATTTCTGAGCCTGCATTGTTTGGATTTTCTCCAACGATTGTATGTTATTTTCACAATTAAAGTTAAAAATTGAGGGGCTCCTGGGTGGCTCAGTTGTTTAAGTGTCCAACTCTTGGTTTCGGCTCAGGTCATGATCTCACTGGTCATGGGTACTAGCCCCACATCAGGCTCCACACTAACAGTGCAGAGCCTGCTTGGGATTCTCTCTCTCTCTCCTTCCCTCTCTACCCCTTCCCTGCTCTCTCACTCTCTCTCTCAAAATAAATAAACTTTAAAAAACAAATTGAACCTGTTTGAAAACTAAGCTTCAGCCAATGCTACAAACATAACAGAAAGAACACTTTAACAGTGATGATGAATTTAAAGAGGATGTTAGGGGTTCCTGGGTGTCTTCAACTAGTCAAAACAGTGTTTCTCAAATTTCAGCAAAAAAACTTATAACTTGAAGAAGTTGTCTTCCAGACAATTCTCGCAAAGAGAATGGTTACTTTGAATTATCTAGGCAATAAGCTGATTTTTCCACTTCCTCAGGCAGTGGACAGTAGGGTATGTTGAAATTTAAATGTCTTTAAGATAGTCATAAAGGCTCTGCATCTTATATTCCACCCTTAATAGCAATCCTTTCTGCCTAAGTAATGAGTTATCTCTAGGTGATAGAATCATATGTCCTCTGGAATACCATTTCTGGCGCTATCACATCTCTTAAGAAGCTTTCATTCTATAAAGTCAAAATAGACAAAATGCAATCAATCTATTAATTAGCCAATGTTACCAAATGGAAACTGTAATATAGGAACCAAATAAGAGTTACAATTCCAGGAATCTTTTTGAATAAAGCAGATGGCTTCTTTCATTAGGAAAGGAGGCGTGTAAGAGTTAATCTTGTTTTTTTAATGGAAGGTAAGTAACCCACCTGGCAGGTCTGGTTTTTTTGTTTTTTTCTTTCTTTCCTTCTTCCTTTCTTCCTTCCTTCCTTCCTTCCTTTCTTTCTTTCTTTAAGCAGTTACCAAAAATATGTCAACAGATTAAAGAATTTAATGATTGCATTTTTATTTTCATAGCTATTTGATGTAATCATTTATAAATTTAAAATATTTGGCTTTGTAACTGTTTTTTAAGTATAAGCATAACTTCTTTTGTAGTAAATATAAAACTAACTTTTATAATATTTTCTCTCCACCAAAAACACTTGGGTCAAAATAATTTATATATTCACAGGTTAAATGAATGAGTAGCAAGTGAAATCTATTGGGTTATGTGCTATATGGTAAAAAGGGATACCAAGGGACAACGAGAAGAAGATACTAGGAGAAGATGCCCTGAAAATTCAGACATTAGCATCACAGAGGGTTTTTTTCCCCCTTATTCTATCTACTATATGCTTCCAGTTGATTTTACTTTTTGATGAACTTTTAACTACTGGTAAAAAAAAGAAAAAGGCTGGATAAACATTTCTTCACTCTAGTAACTATTACTAAGAATGGATTGAAGGGGAAATGTGCTACTGTATTAATCTGATAGCCAGGTGAACGAGGGAAAAATAGTATGCCTTACGGTGCATGTCACATTTTAATAATATCCAACAATTAAGGAACACTTACTATATTTCAAATACTTTTAAAGTAGTTTCTAAATATTAATCCTTTAAAAATACAGAATAACTGTACATGGTCATTATTATCATCCTTTTTTTTTTTTTTTCCCCCAAAGGAGAAAATTGAGGCACAGGGAAGTTAAATAATTTGCTTTAAGTCACACAGTTAAGAAAAGAGTTTCAACTCCTAGACAGTCTAAAGTGAGTCTAGCATTTTAATTCTTACTGTACATTGCAAATGCTATGCCTTTAAAAAGAGATTAAAATGATTCGTTTGTGTGTTTTTGTTTTCCTGCTGGAAAAATCACTTCGTTAAACTTAACACTAAATTGTAAACTCTGAAAACCAGCACTTTAGTGCTTTTGAATTACTACTGTATGGTTATTCATGTAGTATAGGTACATGGCAGCATGTTAGCTGATTAATAGAAAAATAATAATGTTTGACTTTGTAAGCTAACAATTGGGGAATATGTTCATATGTGTAACACTGATTTCTCACTGGGAATTACTCAGAACAACAGAAACTTGGCAACTTGCATGTTTCTTGTAGAAAGTCATTTTCACTAAAACTTGAACTTGGCTATCTAAGCGAAAAAAGCTCAGATATACAAGGGGACCACTGCAAAACCCAGGGTTATTCAGCTTTCACTCACTGTAGAGTATCTCCATCCAGGAGCAAGACAAAGCCAGGTATGACATACAGATCTGCTTCTAAGGTCACAAAATCTACACCTTAGAAGAGTAGACCAAAGGTCTGAGTGATTTGACTTTGTACCTCCCCCAGGGCTGCATTAAGGAAAGGTCTGCCCCTCCCTTCAATTAACCTTTACTATTAACCTCCAAGTCTCCCTTTGTCATCACTAATGTTAAATCCTTTCTCATTTGGGATTTTTCAAAACAAGACTGACAATATTTGCAAACTTTGTCATATTTGATTCGGTATGAGCCATTCTATATCGTAATTTACCAATTGGTAGAGTTAGTAGTGCGTATCCATGTACACATACTGTCCTTAAAGTAAATTAGTGAGCAGGACCACCAGCAACCCTGCACGGTGCTAGCAAAAGATCAAATAAGCCAGTGCATCGTGTTCTTCTAAACATCCTAGTCTAAATACTGCCTATCTTAGGAAGATGAGATTGAGATACTGTTCTGAAATTGTTGACGGATCATGGCACTTTTGTCAAACTTCTTTTATAAATATGTGATATATGAGAAGATGATGTATGGAGGCGGTTCATGTTCCCAATTTAGGACATCACTATCAATTCAGTAATTATTGGTTAAGGACACACCGTTAGGTGAGCATGGTGATGAGTTAAAGAGGTCTAGGGGATAAACTATCTGACTTAAAATGAAGATGTGAAATTTACACTTTCTAAGGTATGGCACAAAGCCATCAAACCAAAACAAGTGCATTAGAGTATTCAAGAACCATATTCAAATGGTTTCCTTTTTAGATTTCTTTAAATAAAAATTTCATGACAGTAGAAAGAGCCCGGGTGAATTCAAAGATGAAGACTATTATTTGCCCTCTTCTTACAGTGTCTCACCAAGGTATTTAGAAAGCCTGGGGAGTGTGTTATCCAAACACTTTGTAGTCCCAGCTCAGCGGGCACCCACCCCCTCCGCGCCAGCTTGCCCTGCCTCTCCTGTGGCTATACTGTTTTTCGACTGTCATTTTTATTGAAAAATAAAAGCTAAATTGGAGTTTCTGAATGCCTTCCATTTAACTCTTTTAATAAAATGGGAAAGATAAAAGCAACCCAGTCACAAGAGAAGTGTTTTTGAAAGCTATGCCTTGGATATCAGAGATGCAGAAATAAAAGGATGCTTCAAAAATAGAGCCCACTGGCCTAGCTCTGGCCCTCTGCAGCTCTTCTCCTGTACTAGACCTGCTTTTAGCTTTAATTTTTTATTCAAGAAGTTAAATGGGAGACATGAAATAGTTTGGATCAAATATCACAACAAATGAAAAATGGGCAGGAGATGATTCTTTTAAATGCATTATTCTTGTGTACCTGGGTCCGATGACTTCGTCAGGCAATTTTGCTCATGTCTGTTGGAAAAGAGAATATTATTTATATTATATTTCTTCACGTAGAGAACTTTAGAAAGATTAGTATTTCCCAAAGTACACCCCACTTAATATGCTCGTGAATATAGTCAAAGTTCTGAGATATCTTACACTAAAACAAAAATTGTTTAATTTTATATTTATTTAACTTATTTGCCCATGGGAGTCTTTCAAACTTTACATTTATTAGTATGCCAAGGTGCTAATCTGGAGATATTGTAGTCCTGATCCTTAATCATACGACTAAAATAGTTTTAAAAATCTTTTCAACAGACAGCACCCACTTAGTTGTGTAACTGTAGCTCTCCTTAGTGCATTTATGTTGCTCACTGAATTAATATCAACCATAGATCAATAGCCTTTTGGGTCAAAGCAGTATCTAAATACAAACAGGCTGAGAAATAGTAGTATTCAAGACAGCATAATTCAAGGATGTCTAAATTTGGTGTTAAATATAGTGTTACATTAACAGATATAACTAAGAAGTATATGGAAGATGATGTAGCAGGATTTGTCAAAGGAAAAGTATTGATAGTCTTTTAATTGTAAAGAAATTATGATTTGACTATTAAATAAGTCTAGATCTATACTCTTCAATAACCTCAGTGCTCTGCTGTATTGTTCCTACAATGTTCAGCTAATAACTGAATGATGGTCATTCGAAAATAACCCTAGTTGTATTTTGTCACTTTCATAAAAGAATGGCATAATGTGTGAGCATAATATTCTCTCTGACTTCTCTACATCTTCAAATACACATATGTTTATATTTATATTATATTTACATATATAAATTAAATATCTACATCTACTTTTTTTTTTTTTATTTTTTTTTTTTCAACGTTTATTTATTTTTGGGACAGAGAGAGACAGAGCATGACCGGGGGAGGGGCAGAGAGAGAGGGAGACACAGAATCGGAAACAGGCTCCAGGCTCTGAGCCATCAGCCCAGAGCCCGACGCGGGGCTGGAACTCACGGACCGCGAGATCGTGACCTGGCTGAAGTCTGACGCTCAACCGACTGCGCCACCCAGGCGCCCGACATCTACTTTTAAAGAACACCTTATTTCAGACATTTGATACATGTTAGCCAATCAAAGAGAAATGGGGGAACGGAAGCTAAAATAATATTGAATGTGTCTCCCAGGATAAGTCAGTACGATGAAGAGACGACCCCTCTTCACCACCACTGAGGCTGAGGGGGATGCTAAAAGCATTCTAGTGGGCTCTGGTCAGAGCCGTCTCATTATTGTGGCCATAGTATTATTTTAAATTAGCTTTTTATATTTAATTAAATAACACCTCGTTTGCAAAGTACCTCTTATTGTCCACACGAACATCTTGTATGACCGCCTTCAAAATAAGTTTCATAGAATAGGCAAAGAATAAACAAAAAGCAATTACTTTTGCTTTATGAAGAAAAAGAAGAAGGAACATGGGTAAATTTGGCAGCCTGTCCTTTGATCCAATGAAACAATCTCTTTTTCAAAATGTGTCATTATACTTAATAATTACATAATTTTCCCTAGGCGCCAATGAAAAGCAAAGAAGAATGCTTCAGCAATCCTAAAATGTAAATCGCATTACTATTGTCTTTTGCTCTTCAACACAGTGTAACTGATCTGACCCAAATTGTGATCCTTCCCAAATCATCTTGCCCATTGAGGGATTCACTTACTTTTTGGCTTTAATTTTCTTTGGCATGCACACCGGTCAGAGACAAGAGGATAATTTTGAAGGCAATAAATACCAAAATGGTTTCCAAGTATTCATAGAAAAAGTTCCTTTGTGCAATAATGTCGCTTTTGAAAATGTAAAGGAGGTAAGTATATAATCATGGAAATTCTAATCTAGAGTGGCTCAATTTGATATAAAGTTTCAAACTGTAGAGCAATGTCTACATTTTTATTTATTTATTTATTTATTTGTTTATTTATTTTCAAAGAGGACATTTCAGCCCAGATGTCCTGATACATATAATTTTCAAGATCTGGTAAGATGAATTTCATTCATTACATAGTATGGAGCTTTAAAATTTAATGTGTCATGACTTGGTTAAGATAATACATTTCTCGAGTGGCTCAGTTGGTTAAGTGTCTGATTCCTGGTTTCAGCTCAGGTCATGATCTCATGGTTCGTGAGTTCGAGCCCTGCTTTGGCTGTCAGTGCAGAGCTTTCTTGGGATTCTCTCTCTGCTTCTCCCCTGCTCAAGATCTTTCTCTCTCTCTCAAAATAAATGAATAAACATTAAAAAAAATTTTAAATAATATATTCCTAGAATCATTGACATCTTTTTCTTACCCCTAAGCTAAAGGATTCTAAAAACAATTACTGTTTTTCTGCCTATCCTTAATATGTCCTACATGTTCAAAATCTCTTTTATTAATTGAATAGGCAAATACATGTGCAGTGACAGTATATGCACATTGTTGTTATTTTGAAAACATTTCTTACTGAAAAGGCAAGAGGAAAGGGTATGTGAGCTACTTGCAGGTTGATGATGCAAATTAGTTATGTTTTATTCTCATTGCTAGATATGTTTGGTGAGAAATTCTTCAGCAAAGAACACACTTAAACGACAGTATTTACTTTTGGCATATGTCCATATTAAATGAAACTAAGCATTTAATATGGTAACTAAAATCTCACTGTAGAAATAATGTGCCAATATACTGGTGATACCTGGAGAAAAGCAAATGTAAGAGTTCCCTTTTTTACATTATCTGTACTTGATACATTATCTGTACTTTTTCACATTATCTTGAGATAATTTTAGATTCACATGTAGTTGTAATAAATAAAGCACAGAGATTTTACGTACTCTTTACCTCATTTTCTCCAATGCTAACATCTTGCAAAACTGTAGTCCAACATTGAAGCCAGAATATTATATTAATAGTCAGGACATGGGACATTTCTATCACCTCAAACATCACTTATATTACTATTTAATAGACACCTCAACTTTCCCGCAATCCCTATCCCTCCTTAACCCCTGACAAGCACTATACTCCATTTCATTATTTTATCATTTCAATAATTTTATATGAATGAAATCATCCTGTATATTGTTTTTTTTTCACACAATTCTCTGGAAATTCATCCAGGTTATTGCATGTATCAATAGTTCATTCTTTTTCAAAGCCAAGTAAAATTCCTTAGTATGGATTTACCCCATTATTTTAAATACTCATCTGAAAGATATTGAGTTATTTTTATTCTGGGATCAATATAAATAAAACATCAATTAACATTTTTTTAATTTTTTTATATATAAAAATAAATGTTTATTTCTCTGGAATAAAAGCCCAAGAGTGAAATTGCTGGTTTGCATGGCAACTGCATGTTTAGTTTTCTTTTTCTTTTCTTTTCATTTTTTACATTTATTTATTTTTGAAAGACAGAGAGAGACAGAGCACCAGTGGGGGAGGGGCAGAGACAGAATGAGACACAGAATCTATAGCAGGCTGCAGGCTTTGAGCTGTCCACACAGAGCCCCACGCAGGCTGGAACTCACAAATTGTGAGATCATGACTGAGCCCATGTCGGACGCTTAATCAACTGAGTCATCCAGAAGCCCCTTTAGTTTTCTTTTCTTTTTTTTTTTTTCAACGTTTATTTATTTTTGGGACAGAGAGAGACAGAGCATGAACGGGGGAGGAGCAGAGAGAGAGGGAGACACAGAATCGGAAACAGGCTCCAGGCTCTGAGGCATCAGCCCAGAGCCTGACGCGGGGCTCGAACTCCCGGACTGCGAGATCGTGACCTGGCTGAAGTCGGACGCCTAACCGACTGCGCCACCCAGGCGCCCCTAGTTTTCTTTTCTTAAAATGAGATTTGCAAATCGTATCATATTTTTAATTATGGTATCCATGTGTTAACTGCTAGTATATATAGAAATACATTTGACGTGTAGGCTTATTTTATATGGTGTGGACTTTGTGATTCATCTATTAGTTCTTTATGAGTTTTCTCATAGATACCTTGAGATTTTCTACATAGACAATTACAACATCTGCAAATAGGAAACTCCTTTCTTATTTCCTAAACTGTATGCCTATTATTTTCTTTTTGCCAACACAAGTAAAAGTGTTGAGAGCAGACATCCTTTCCAATCTCAGGGGCAAAACATTTAATTTTTCACCAAATAGGTATAATGTCGGCTGTTGTTTTTGTTGTTGTTGCTGTTCTTTATCACGTTGAGGAATTTCTTCTGAGAAATTCTTCTCCTATTCTGAGGACTTTTGGCATGAATTGTGTTGAATTTTGTTAAATACTTTTTTCTGCATGTAAGTTTGGGATGATTCTTCTTTAGTTAGTTAATATAGTGCATTACATTGATTGACATTAAACACTGAACCATCCTTGCATCCCTGGAATAAATCCAACTTGGCATGATGTGTAATTCCTTTTTTATATTGCTGAGTCCTATTTGGTAACATTTTATTAAGAGTTTTGATTCTATATTCACAAGAAATAGTGACCTCTTCTTTGGCTTTGGTATCAGGATAGTACCAGCCTCAGAGGATTAATTGGAAAGTTCTATAACTGGAAAAGATTGTATGGAATTGGTGTTAATTTATTCAATATTTGGTAAAATTTGAGTTAACCCATTAGAGACAGGGATTTCTTTCTTTTTTTTTTTTTAATTTTTTTTTTCAACATTTATTTATTTTTGGGACAGAGAGAGACAGAGCATGAACGGGGGAGGGGCAGAGAGAGAGGGAGACACAGAATCGGAAACAGGCTCCAGGCTCTGAGCCATCAGTCCAGAACCGGACGCAGGGCTCGAACTCCCGGACCGCAAGATCGTGACCTGGCTGAAGTCGGACGCTTAACCGACTGCGCCACCCAGGCGCCCCGACAGGGATTTCTTTTAAGAGAGATTTTTAAATTATGGATTCAATTGCCTCAACAGTGTAAGTTTATTAAGATTTTCTATGTCTGCTTGAATCTGTTTTGGTAGTTTGTGTTTATAGAGGAATTGGTCCATGTTACCTAACTTGTCAAATTTATATGTGTAGAATTGTTTGTAGTATCCCTTTGTTATCCTTTGGATGTCTGCAGGGTCTGTAGTTATGTTCCCTCTTATGTTCTACATGTTGGAAATTTGTGTCATCTTTTTTTTCTTCATCAATTTTGCTAGAGACTTGACAATTTTATTAATCTCACCAAAGAACTATTTGCTTCATTTAGTTTTCTCCGTTGTGTTACTGTTTTCCATTTCATAGATTTTTGTTATCTTTCTCATATCCTTCTATTTGCTTGCTTTAGGTTTATTTTGCTCTTGTTTTTCTTGGTTCTAAAGGTAGTCATTTAGGGTATAAGCTTTTCTAATAGATGTGATTTAAATTTCTCTCCCAGTATTGCTTTAACTGTGTCTCACAAATGTTGATATATTATATTTTCATTTCCATTCAGTTTAATGTATTTTTTAAAATTTCTTCCCATCTTTGGCTTAGTGTGTTGGTTAGTTTGTTTGGTATTTTCCTATCATACTCTTTTTATTGATTTCTAGTTTGGTTCCTTTGTGGCCAGAGAACACATTCTGTATGATTTAAATTTTTTAAAATTTGTTGGGGTTTGTTTTATGGACAACATATGGACTGTTGGTATATGTCCCATGGGCACTACTGAAGTGTATATGTTCTGCGGTTGTTGGGGGGCAGTATTGGGAGCAACAATTAGATACCGTTGCTTAATGGTGTTATTGAGTTTTTTCACTGCTAGTTTTATGTCTAGTTGTTCTATCGATTGTTGAAAGGTGAGTGTTAAAATCTTTAATTATAATTTTGATTTTCTCTTTCTCTTTTTAATTCTGTCAGTTTTTATTTTACATTCTTCATAGCTCTGCTTCTTGGTATATACACATTTAGGATTACTCTTCATGATGGATTGGTCCTTTGTATCCTTATATAATGTATACCCTGTCTCAGGTGATTTTCTTTAATATAGTTGCTTCTGCTATCTTTTGATTAATGTTTGCATGATATAACTTACTATCCTTTTACTTTAACCTGCTTATATTGTTATATTAAATTGTTACTATTAAATTTCATTCTGATTTATCCAAGCATTTTAAGTGTAAATCTTTATACCGTCTTTTTTTTTTTTTTTTTGGTTGTTTCTCAAGTATTTTATTATATGTACATAATTTATCATAGTTTCTTGGTTGTGCATGTGTGAGCCTCTCACACACCTCAGGAGGGTCAGTGCGAAGCCTGAAACCAACCCGGCCAAGCGGTGCGGGGCACGTTTGCGAACGTCATCTTTCGCCAAGGGGGTATTCTGCGCATGTGTGAACTCCCTTCTGCGTGGAGGGGGTGTGGGGCGCATTCGCGAACAGACTCCCTGGCTGAGAGGCGGTTGTGCGCATGCGCAAACAGGCTACCTCGCCAAGCAGGGTTGTGCCCATGCGCGAACACACTTCGCCCAGGAGGGGGCCCTGTGGGTAGAATCCTTATCTCTTTATTCCATCCCTTTACTCTCCTAATTTTCTTAAATATTTCCTCTATATACTTTTAGAACAACATCAAGCAGTATTATAGATTTTGCTCCAATCATCAAGCATTATTTAGAAAACTCAAGAGTAGAAGAAAGGTCTATTATATACGCCCACGGTTTTGCTTGCTCTGTTCTTTATTCTTCTATGATGTTCCCAGATTTCTTTCTTTATCATTCTTTTCTGTTTACAGAACTTCCTTTAGCCATTCTCTTAGTGTAGGTCTGCTGTTAGAAATATTTTTAGTTTCCTTTTGTCTAGATATCCCCTTCATTCCTGAAAGATACTATCAGAAGATATAAGATTTTGAGCTAACAGTTTTGTTTTCTTTTGTTTCGTTTTTCAGCACTGGAAAAATGTGCCACTTCCTTTCAGTTTCTGTGGTTTCTAATAAGAAATCTGTGGTAGTTCAAACTGTTTTGCTTCTGTAGATAAGGTATCATTTCCCTCTTAATGTTTTCAAATGTTTCTTTGGATTCAGTTTCAGAAGTGTGTCTTCTTTTTGGTTTTGGGGGGGCTTATCATGGTTAAAGTTAGCTCAGTCTTTTGAATCTGTAAATGTATGTCTTTCACTGCATTTGGGAACTTTTTCAGCCATTATTTCTTCAGCTACTTTTTCAGCCCTACTTTTTTTCTCATCTCTTTCTGGACTCTGATGACACAAATATTTACTCTTTTATCATAGTCTCACAGATCCCTGAGACTTTCTTCAGATTTTGTTTTCTCAGCATATTTTCGTTTGTCCAATTGGGTAATTTCTATTGTTCTTCTGGTTCTCAGATTCTTTCCCCTGTCCCTTTATTCTCCTTTTGAGCACATCAATTGAGTTTTCATTTCAATTATTGAGGTTTTCAGTTTCAAATTTTCCATTTGTTCCTTCTTTATATCTCCCCCTTTTTTTAAAGAACTTTCCATTTTTCAAATTTGTTTCAAAAATTTTTGTAATTGATTTTTTTTTTATTTCCACTGAAGGAATTTTATGATGGCTGCTTTTAAATCTTTTCAGCTAATTCTGACATCTCTGTCATTTTGGTGTTGGTAATTTTTGTCTTTCTTTTTCATTTAGTTTGAGATCTTTTTAGTTCTTGGTATGACAAATGATTTCAAACTTAATCCTGAACATCTAGTTATTATTTAATAAGATTTTGGATCTTATTTAAACCAGTTTGGGTGTTCCTGGGTGGCTCAGTTGGTTAAGCATCAGACTCTTGATTTCAACTCAGGTCATGATCTCAAGGTTTGAGCCCCTATCAGTGCAAAGCCTGCTTGCGATTCTCTCTCTCTCTTTCTCTCTTTGCTCTTCCCTTTCTCAAAATAAATAAATGAACTAAAAAAAAAAGAAAAAGAAAAAAAGTTTGGGTTGGTTTACTCTGACACCACTCTAACAGGGGAAGAAGAGGGTACCACCTTTTAACTGGCAGATGATAGTAAATATGGTAGGGCTCCCCTCATGACCTCCTTGACATTCAAGGGAATGGATCCATATTACTGCCTAATGGGGGTGGGAGTTCATGTTTCCCACTAGACCTCCACTGGTACCTCCATGACTGGAAGAAGTAAAAGTGCCTTGTTTGTTCTCCCTGCTTGGACTCCACTAACCCCACATGGATGGCAATGCGACCTCATTACAACTGAATAGTGATGCAATTTCTGACTTTCCCCTAGTCCTCCTCTGATATCCCACTGAGAAGGAAGAAGCATACATTTTACTGCCAGGTGATGGAATTCCAGACCCCCCCCCCCCCCATGTGGTTTTATAGAAGGCTCATTGCCACCTGGCTTTCTACCTGGTCTTGTCTGACATCTGTCTAGCAGTGGGTTGGGCCATCTCATTCCATTCTGTCAGGAGTAGAAGTTTAAGATCCTCACTCAGCCTTTGTTGGCAGGACTAGGGTGTGAGGCCTTATTATTTTTCTGTGGTGTTTGGCTGAATTAGGATGGTTACTATCTAATTTTTTTTTCTGTCTCGCTAGGCTGCCCCTTTTCTGGTGTGTGGCCAGAGAGAGAGCAGTGTTTTGTTAAACTCTTTTTAGTTTGTGTTTGTTCATATTTCTAGGTCACCACCTCCTTCAGCTCTCAGCTATGAGGCAAAAAGAAAACCCAGGAACCTCACCACTAAGTTACTGTTTCTTTTGTCTTCTTTCTACGTGTTAGAGTCTATGGTTTTTTATTTTTTGAATATATAATGTCCAGAGCGTTTAATTTGCTCAGCAGGAAAAAGAGGAAAAAATATGTCTACTCCATCATTCCAGAAATAGATAGGCACCATTTGATTTTACTGGAGCTGTGAATACGTATTTTTTTTTTTTTCTGAAAAAAATTAACTCATTGTTCCAAGAGGACATGATAGAGGTCTATTGGGCACATGCTGCATAATATCTCTGGTTATCAGCATGTAAGGCATACTCAAAACACTACAGCTTTGTAACTGTGTGCCATCTATGGACATTATTTAAGGCACACATAGAGTTTCTCCAGGCGCTTCTCTTCTGTTTGATCCAGAATAGCTCAGCTTTTATTTAATTTCCATTCAGACTTCAACATGAAATTTTATTTGAAGAAAGCAAAGTTTGAAAATATTTTAAATTCTATTTTTTTCTTAACTAGAGTTTTATGAAAGATTTAAACCCTACTGGATATGAGCTGAGTGACTATTTTCTCAGCTCTCCCAAGAATGGCTCATAGCTAGTATCATCCTAGATACAAAGAAGTTCACTCATTACATAAAATGAATATCTTAGGTCACTAGGGATTAATTCCACTGTAAAACTGAGGTGAGAAAGGTTTAACTATCGTATACTAACGAGTTTTGCTAGGGCATATTGAAGAGAACTAAGCTTAAAACAGTAGCCAGTGATATTTCAAATATGAAACTATAATTATACCAATCAACTTGAAAGAAATAAATTTATTTTAATTCTATAAGACGAGACAGAAGCAGCTTTTGAACATCTAATCAAATTATGCTCTACCAATTACAAAGACCAACTGACTATATTGACTTTACCAAATATTTACTTAAAGCTTAGATACAAAATACGAAGATAATATCAAGTTTGTGAATGTCATGAACATATTTTTGATCAAAGCATGTAGAATGTATTAAAATGATTGGAATTTATCACTGAACAAAGCTAGAAAAAAATCAGATTCCAAGAGTACTCATTTTTCCCTTTGCTCACAAATGAGTAAGATATTTTTCATCCTTCATCTAGATTATAGTTCATTCCACATGGGCCACTATAGCTAGACCACTCAAGTGCCTCCCTACTGGCGACAAGACTGTGTTTCCAGTGTGCTATGGTATAAGAGTTGGTACATGTTTACTGTGACTCAGAAGACAGCAAATTCCCCCCCTTCTGTATTCTCCTGGAAAGTCTAATAACACAATGAAGGCAACTGGAAGGATCTAGAGATTATAGTGAAATGAGCTACTCAGAACAAACTTACCCAGCCTGAAACCATGGCTTTTCCTCGGCTCTTATCATCAAAAAACATATGGATAAACATAGAGAAGGGAAAAAGCAAAATATATTAAGTGCAGTAAAAATGTCTGCTTCAATGAGCTTGTCAACATTGCCTGAATGATGAAACACAGATATTTACCCAGAGGGCTCTCTAGCACCATTAAATGTTCTGGGGACTAGTCAGTTCTAGGATTCAATACTGAGAGCAGTATTTTAACAGTGTTTTCTACAAATCCACAGTGGTGCAAGTTTTCAGCTAGTTAAAAGCTACAAAAATGGATATATTACAGCAGCACAATATTTTGACATCTTTTTTAAAAAGTCTAATTTTAAGTGCTTGAAGAGCTATTTTCTCTCAGAAGACAAAGATCTGCCTTATGCTTGTTTCAGAAATGATTTTCTTAATCATCAAGAACCAGCTAAGACAAAGTCTACAAAAAGTAATAAAAACCAATTAAACGTCTGAGTTTTCATTGTAACCAAATTGATATAGAAAAACATAATAAATCTATTCACTGAAATAAAACATAAGAAAGTTTATGTCTAAAATCTGGATTATCAAAGACCAGTTGACAATAAATATTCTTCCAAAAGTCTTATAGCAATCTCAAGGACTTATAGGTAAAAACAAAAATAAAACTTGCTTTTTGATGGTCCTAATAACAAAAGAGAAGAGATCTGGTGATTCTCTCTCTACTACAACACACAGGAAACAGAAATAAAATAAGTGATCACCTTGAATGTATTAAGAAACGGGTATAGAATGGGTAGGTTAAAATCCAAAATAGGCTCATCTTCTTTCTTTGAGTCCTTTTAGTGTTTGGTCTCAATTAAACGCCTTCGTGATTATGCTGAATGAAGTATGCTGTGGCAAAATAAAGGTTGCAGTTATGATGAAGCAGTCGATTCGAAGCTTTTTTTCTTCTGCTTTTTTGCTTCCTGAAGCCCTAAATAGCACCTACACTCACTCGGGTGAGGATCTGCTCAGATCCTAGCATACCCCAGTTTCCCATTTGTACAAAGACCTATATTTTTTAGATCCATAGTCTTAACGTTGGCAAAGAGGTCTAAACATTTTGAAATAGAATTTGATTATTTATTTGTTGTGCTTAGATCTTTTGAATAACTATATATTTAAGATAAACTTTCTACAGCTTTGAATTTTGTAATCTCACAGTATGGGTAACACCACAGAAAAAAATAAAGATTCATGTCCTTTGCTGAGTTCTTGGTCTTCCCTATTCACTCTCACTCTCAAGTGGTAGTAAAAAGAAATAAAAACAAAAACAGACTTAGTGTCCTATACCTTCTATGATGAAATACTTCCATTCTTTGAGAGTTACCTCTCTGAAAAGCGTATCTATTTGTATCATGACAAGGTTATAGTTGTTTATAATAGTAGTTGGAATTTAAGCCATAGTTTATGGGAAGACTGTGGAATATATAAAACAGTGGCACAAGAAGCAGAGTCAACAATATAAAATCAATTTTTTGACTGTATGATATTGAACTAGAGACTACTCCCACCCCTGCCAAAAAAGTGACAGGGAAAGAGATTAGAGAGAGTAAATTCTTGGGCTAAATTGTTTTCCTATACTATTAAGTATTATTATTCTATTGTTTAGAGAAACATTCTGTTTTTTATTATTCTGTTGTTTAGAAAAAAAGTTAAAAAAAAAAAACCTCACAAGCCTAATGATGCAGCAACTATTATTTCTAATGAATCATCAAGATTTACAAAGAGAATACTTACCATGCCAACATATTCTGGTGAAGAATTAAGTACATATTAATTACATATAAGCTGGAATGCAGCATTTATTATATTGAACAAACAAGGGATCCTACATTCAAAGTAAGAAATTTTCCTTCTTGGAGTCTACTAAAAGAAAATAGTGTTAGAAAATAAAATTAAGTAATTGTGCTGTGTTTAGGCTATGGGGAAGAAATAAATAAAAAGCTAATTGGACAGAAGAGCAGCAAGAAATCAGGGAAACCAGATTTCCTTGTTGCTTGGGGTGTTTTGCTTCAATAAATTGGAAAGGTGTAAATTACACTCTAAATTGAAATTCAATCTACTACCATAAATAGAAAAAAAACAAGTATGTATCTACCTTTGCATTTTTATCTATGGGACCTTTGGTTCTATGACAAAGGCACCAGCTGATGTCAGAGCTCTTTCAAAAAATCACTTCAAACAAGTGTGACAGAGATGGAGTCTTGTTTTAAATAATGACGACGATGTCTTTCTGAAAATTGCTGTTTAGAAGAATGTTGGGAAACAGTGAGAATTGTTCAAGGATTTGGGAAAGAATAAGGGGGCAGCTGGAATTTATTATAAGCTAGTTGCTAAGGGGTAGGTAATTGTAGATTAAACAGAAGTGGACAAAATTGAGACAAACAGGAGTATAATGATATCAGTAGCAATACTATTCTATTGTACCAACCAAAGTTTCTTTATATTTTTATTATGATTCCAAAAATTCTCCAAAAATCTGAAACTATCCCCACACTTAAAACTAAAAGCTTGGTCTAAATGGCTAAGGTCACTTTTAGCTTTAATAGTGTCTGAGTTAAATATGTATGTAAAGTAAAGTTGAATAAAAGAACCAGTAGTTCTAATTTAGGACACACAGTGAATCTGGGGAATGGGTTTGATTACCTTCGATTCACAAGTCATCAAATTTTCATTTGTGTTCTAGGTCCATGATTTGGGGAATGGTTGCAAAAAATAAAATAAAATAAAATAAAATAAAAACTTAAAACTATCTCATGAAGATAAATTCATAATCGTTGCAAATTTCTATGATTTTGCAAATTGAAATAACAACATATGGCTTTACATTCAACTGACTGAAAAACATTGGAAAGTAGGCCAGGGCCACATGTTGGTGGAGGTATGGAGAATTGGGAAACCCTCATGAGCTCCCGTTGGGAACATAGGCTGGTACAGTCAGCCTGAAAGCACACTGAACTAGTCAGACAAAATGCTATACCCCACAAAAAGTGAAGAAAATCCACTCGGTCATGTACAAGATGTTCATGAAAATATCATTTGTAGTGGCAGAAATCGGAAGCAATCTCTGTGTTTATCAGTATGAGAATAGGCAAAATGACATGAACACACACAGTTGATAAAGGCAATTGAATACATGAAAACATACTGCTGTTTTAGGAGACTATATACCACATACATAGATGTTAAAAAATATATTGTGCCATAGGGGCGCCTGGGTGACTGAGTCGGTTAAGCGTCCGACTTCAGCTCAGGTCATGATCTCAAACTCCGTGAGTTCAAGCCCCGCGTCGGGCTCTGTGCTGACAGCTTAGAGCCTGGAGCCTGCTTCAGATTCTGTGTCTCCCCCTTTCTCTGCCCTTCCCCTGCTCATGCTTTCTCTCTGTCTCAAAAATAAAAAAAATTAAAAAAAAAAACATTAAAAAAATATATTGTGCTGTATATTCATCACATTAGATTAAACCATTTAGGTGAATTAAAAATATATGCAAAAACCCAAACAGGAAAACCATGTTGTTAGAACACAAGTCCAAAACATAACATAGTTTTCTTTGTGACAAGAGGAGAAAGAGATTAAAGTATGGAGTAAGAGAATAAATAAACATCATCAATAATCAATCAATCAATCAATCATGATACTGTGCCATGATCTGAGATATACAGTCAATGAACCCTCTACCTCTAGGGTGTAGAAGAAATAAACATTTCTAAAAATTCTATAGATACATTATTTGAAATTAAATGAATGGCAAAAAATTACACCGAAAATTGAAAACAAAACAAAAAGAAACCTCCCTAAGATTTGTGCATACTGACGACTCTGTACTCACTATGTTCCAGGTGTATGTTAATTACTTTTAACATATCATTTAATGTTCACAGTAACTCCATAAAATAGACGTTCTTATTCTCAATTTACATTTGGAGTAACTGATCCTTAGGAGGCTCACGATTGCTCAAAGGCACACAGTTTTTATGTGGTAGAAACAAGGTGTCAACCCAGTTATCTGGACACTGGAGCTCATCTGTTTAACATCTATAAAGGATATACTCAAGCTTCTCATAGGAAAGTATGCCAGGAAAGTATCTCAAAGTATTCCACATTTGTTAGGTCTTCTTCCTGTTCCCTGCCCACATTCATTTAACAATGGTTTGTCCTCACTAATCCCTGGCAAATGTCTGTTCCACATGACCCCATTACAAATCGACTAACATTTCTCTGCTGCCTTGGGCAAAGCTGATCATGCTGTTGATGCTCTTGATTCAGTACCCAACTCCTCTGTCTGTTCTCTTCATCTCTCCATAACACTTTGACTCCTTTGTCCAGATTTCTAAACATTGGTATTTCTCAGGGTGACTTTAGAAAGCGGTTATCTCTTCATATGCTTACTTGTGATAATCTCAGGCAAGCAGAGTTTATAGGTTGATGACTTCTAATCCACTCACGTCACCAAAATACAAAAATCAGACTAAATTTGTTTCCCTTTTCTCTTACTTTCTATAATCAATCAGTGGACAAATCTCAAAGACTTATTTTCTAAATATTGTTCTAATCCTCACCCTGTTTTTAAACCCTGTTGGCACTATCTTGATTCAGATCTGCATTATTTCTTGGCAACAAGGTCACATTAGCCACCTGGACTCATGTCCTTTCCTTTGATTTTATTCTTCTTAACTTGGTCAACCTAAAGTCATGCTAATCTAGCTAAACCAGCAATGTGAAGCATCTCTTTCAAACTCTTTCATAACTTTGTGTTCCTTACAGTGTTATCTTACCTTCCTGGGCAGAACTCACAAATTTTATAACCTGGTTCCTAAACTGCTTCTATGCTCCCCATTTTTTTTTTTTAATTTTTTTTTCCAACGTTTATTTATTTTTGGGACAGAGAGAGACAGAGTATGAATGGGGGAGGGGCAGAGAGAGAGGGAGACACAGAATCGGAAACAGGCTCCAGGCTCTGAGCCATCAGCCCAGAGCCTGACGCGGGGCTCGAACTCACGGACCGCGAGATCGTGACCTGGCTGAAGTCGGACGCTTAACCGACTGCGCCACCCAGGCGCCCCTATGCTCCCCATTTTATTCTCTAGAGATGCTGAACTAACAATGGCTTGTGCTAGGCTGCCTAGTGTGTCCATTCTTTATAATATTCTCTTCCCAGAATACTTTTCCATCTTTATTTTCCTGTTTGATTTTTTTTCCATTTCTAAAAAACCTGCTAAACTATCTCCTTCTCCATAAAACAACATGTTAAAGCCTCTGCTGCCCTCCCATTTCATTTTGGGTGCACTGCCATCAGGACACTCCTGTTTTATCCAGAAAATATACACATATATGCTTATGTCTACCTCAATGTATACATTTTTGAGAGGAGAAATCTTCAGTGCCTAGCATGGTCCTCAATACTTAGCAGATTTTCACCAAAGTCTGATGAAATGAGTTCCCTTATAATTGCTACACATTATTGTTAGTGTGATTTAGAGTATCTTACTTCTCAAGTTATTTCCTATGTCAAATGAAGTTTTGTGTGCTTGGTTTTTCGTTTTGGTATACGGGAAGGAAAAAAAAAAAGGTGGGGGACTAATAAAGTTATATCATCATTGTTGAATAACAGGTAATGAAATCCTTTGAAGTGTATGTTTTTGAATAGGTGTATTCAATGTGATATGTCATCTTTTTTATCCATCATTACCAGGAAATGTAAAAAAATCCCTAATTATTTTTGGTTTTCTGATGTAAAGCAAGATAAAAGTAGTTACGAAAATCAGCAGAATTTCAGTGAAAGGATATTGGTGGCAATGATATTTTCAGTTATATATTGGTGGCAATGATATTTTCAGTTTACTGGGAATCTAAAGGGTGTGCTTAATAGTTACGCTAATTTCTATCATCCCTCAATAGAACATTTGCGCAAACCACCAGCACATACAAAAACATTTATCAACAACTATTACTCTGTTTGTATTAGCTACTATTTTACAATAACATATATGAAGTAACAGCATGTTATTATAATATATAGTAATGTAATACATTTATATAACCTATGATTCATATAATTCCTTTCGGGGTTCTGTTTGAAGTTAATGCAAATTACATCTACTGATATTTTTCTTATCATATAACCGAAGTAAAAAGGCGTATTCTACAAAGAATTATTTCCTCATAAAATAGCTCAGCATTCTACTGAAATTTACTTAACTATATTAACTTTAACATCAACTTGAAGCCTATTTTGAGCATATTTTTTAAATTCAGAGATAATTTATTTTATGTTAATTGAATATTTTCTTATAATGTTTATTTTCTGCTACCAATAGTCTCTAAAACTTGCCTTTTGTTTAGGATTACATGTACCACCTTTGGAAAGGTAATATGAAAGCAGAATATAGATAAAATCCATAGGATTTTAATAAATCCATATTTATACTTGAAAATTTCAGCAATCTTTTCCCAAAAGTTGACAGAAAAAGTAAGCCAAAAAACAGTAAGTATATACAGGACTTGAAAAGCACTAACAACCAAGAATATCTATTTGATATTTGCAGAATTCTATGCAATATATATATGTTCTTCTTTAGGTACAGTTGGAGCATTCACAGAGACAGACCATATGCTAGGTTATAAAATGAGTTTCCATCAATTTTTAAAAAAAAATTAAACCATACAAATTATATTCTCTGACCACAACAGAATTAAATTAGAAGTCTACAATGAGAAAGTATCTGAAAAATTTTATATATTTGAAAATTCAACTACAGTCTTCCCATATAAGCCATCATTCAAAGAAGAAATCATCATGGAAATTAGAAAATATTTAGAAAATATTTTGAACTGAGGAGCATTAGCAACTCATCCTGTCAAAAACTGTGGGATATTGATCAGGTAGTGTTGAGAGGGAAATAGTGCTTACAGTAGACAAGAAAAAAAAAGATAAAGTCAGAGTTATAAGTGTTCAACTCAATAAATTAGAAAAAGAAAGCAAATTGAATAAAAAACAAATGGAAGGGATTAATAAAAATTAAAAGCAGAAATCAGTTAGTAGAAAATAAGCAAATAAGAGGGAAGTAAATAAGAAGGAAAATAAAGAGTTTTTAGGAAAAAAAATTAATGATCAGTTTTTAGCAAGCCTGATTAAAGAAAAAAGAAAAGATTTATGTCAATAACCTCTACCACTTAGATGAAACAGACAAATAATTTGAAATACAGTGTCTTTTATTAGAAATAAAAGTTCTAACTGTTATTTAAATAGTGAAATTATTAGCAGTGTCTCAGAAAAGCTATAAAAAAGCTAAATAACTATAAAAATATTTAGGGGCACCTGGGTGGCTCAGTCAGTTGAACATCTAACTCTTGATTTTGGCTCAGGTCATGATCCCTGGCTCATGAGATCACAGAACCATGTTAGGTTCTGTGCTGAGTGTGGAGTCTACTTAGGATTCTCTCTCTCTCTCTCTCTCTCTCTCTCTCTCTTACTGTGTGTGTGTCTCTCTCTCCCCCTCAGCCACTCTCTCCACTCGTGTTATCTCTCAAAAAAAAAAAATTAAAAAAACTGAATTTGTAATTGAAAAGTTGCACAAAGAACATTCCAGGCCTAAATGGCTTCACTGAAAAATTCTAACAAATATTTAAGAGGGAAATTATACTACCACTACATGATATCTTTTCAAAAACAGGGTAGGAAGAAATACTTCACAACTCAGTTTTAGAAGTCACCATTATCTTAGACCTCCCCCCAAAATAATTACATATACATATACATATACACATACATATACATATACATGTGTGTGTGTGTGTATGAAAACTACAAAACAATATCTCTCATGTACATAAGCAATAAAAATCTTTAATCACATCATAGCAAGGAAATTTAAGGATATATAAAAGTATATATATCATGGTCAAGTGGACTAATCCCGGTAATGAAAGGTTAATTTAAGACTCAAAAATCAATCATGTATTTCACCATAATAGAAAAAGAGAGAAAAACATATGATTATTTCAAGAGATCATTTCAAGGAAAAGAATTCTGTACCCATTCATGATAAAAACTGTTAAGAAGCAAGAATAAGAAGATGCTCTCAGTCTGATAAAGGGCATACTAATTGTGAAAGATTATGATTTTCCCCTAAGGCCCCAAATTAGACAGTAATGATCCCTCTCACTACTCTTTCTTTATTTTTATTTATTTTTTAACTTATTGTCAAGTTTGTAAACATACAGTTCAGTCTTGGTTTTGGGAGTAGATTCCCATGATGCATCACTTACATACAACACCCAGGGCTCATCCCAACAAGTGGCCTCTTCAGTGGGTATTTTCCCTACTCCCTCTGTTTTCCTCACTCCCCCAACCCCCACCCCCATCAACCCTCAGTTTGTTCTATGTATTTAAGAGTCTCTTTGGTTTACCTCTCTCTCTGTATCTTATTTTTCCTTCCCTTCCCCTTGGTCTTCTGTTAAGTTTCTCAAATTCCACATATGAGTGAAATCATATGATCTCTTTCTCTGTCTCACGGGCTTATTTTACTTAGCATAATACCCTTCAATTCCAACTACGTTGTTGAAAATGGCAAGATTTCATTCTTTTTCATAGCCCAGTAGTATTCCATTGTATATACATATACCACATCTTCTTTATCCATTCATCAGTTGATGGACATTTGAGCTCTTTCCATAATTTGGCTATTGTTGATAGCACTGCTATAAACATTGGGGTGCATGTGCCCCTACGAATCATCACTCCTGTATCTTTTGGATAAATTCCTAATAGTACTATTACTAGGTCATAATTCTATTTTTTAATTTTTTGTGGAACCTCCACACTGTTTTCCAGAGTGGCTGCACCAGTTTGTATTCCCACCAACGGTGCAAGAGGGTTCCCGTTTCTCCACATTCTTGCCAACATCTGTTGTTTCCTGTGTTGTTAATTTTAGACATTCTGACTGGTGTGAGGTGATATCTCAATGTGGTTTTGATTTGTATTTCCCTGATGATGAATGTTGTTGAGCATCTTTTCATGTGTCTGCTTGTCATTTGGATGTCTTCTTTGGAAAGGGTTTCTTCAGGTCTCCTGCCCATTTCTTCACTAGATTATTTGTTTTCCAGGTGTTGAGTTTGGTAAGTTCTTTATAGAGTTTTAATACTAACCCTTTATCCGATATGTCATTTGCAAATATCTTCTCCCATTCCGTTGGTCGTCTCTTAGTTTTATTGATTGTTTCCTTTGCTGTGCCAAAGCTTTTTATCTTGATGAGGTCCCAATAGTTCATTTTTGCTTTTATTTCCCTTGCCTTCGGAGACATGTCAGGTAAGAAGTTGCTGCAGCTAAGGTCAAAGAGGTTGCTGCCTGTTTTCTCCTGTAGGATTTTGATGGTTTCCTGTCTCACATTTAGGTCTTTCATCCATTATATATTCAAAATTGTACCAAAACATCTAACCAGTGCAGTAATGAAATAAATTAATTAATTAAATATTTACAGATTGGAATGGAAGAAGAAAAGTTTTTATTCAAAGATGACATGACCATCTGGATAAAAAACTGGATAGATCAACAAAAAACTATTTTAAGTAATAAGTGACTTTAGCAGGTTCACAGGATAAGAGATCAATATAAAAAGTCAATTTTAGGGGCGCCTGGGTGGCGCAGTCGGTTGAGCCTCCGACTTCAGCCAGGTCACGATCTCGCGGTCCGTGAGTTCGAGCCCCGCGTCGGGCTCTGGGCTGATGGCTCGGAGCCTGGAGCCTGTTTCCAATTCTGTGTCTCCCTCTCTCTCTGCCCCTCCCCCATTCATGCTCTGTCTCTCTCTGTCCCAAAAAAAATAAATAAACGTTGGAAAAAAAAAAAAAAGTCAATTTTATTTCTATATACTAGCAACAAACAAATGAAAAATAAACATTTAAAATGTCACTGAAAAGCATAAAAAGTATGATATATTTAGCAGTACATTTAACAAAACAAGTATAAGATCTAAAAACTACAAATGGCTGAAACTAAAGAAGATGTAATAAATGAGGAGATAGACATTGTTGAATGTGACCGTAGGTCACATTATTGTTACGGTGTTTATTTTTTCCCAAGTTGATCTAGCAATCAAAGCAATTGCATTTAAAATCCTAGAACACTTGTTTTCAGCAAATGACAAGGTAGATTTATATTGAAAGGCAAGGAAGAATTGCCAAAATGACTTCAACAAAAAGAACATAATTGGAGAATTTCCTATACATGATTTCAAGGCTTACTGTAAACCTAAACAAGAGAGTGAATGAGGATCAATGGAACAGAATAGTATGTTCAGAAATAGACCCACACATGTACGGTCAAGAGATAACCCACAAAGGTGCTAAGGTAATATGATGGAGAAAGATGGAGGAAGAATAATCTGTTTAAAAAATAGTTAAATAATGGGATATCCACATGGAACCACAGCAACTTCAAACATACCACACAGCATACACAGAAATTAACTTAAAGTATATTAGAAATATGCATGTGAAACCAAAGCTGTAAAACCTGTAGAGGAACATAGAGGAATATTTGCATAACCTTGGTATAGACAAAGGTCTCATAGGGAAGACACGTGGATCATTAATCATAAAATTAAAAAACAAACAAACAAATATTGGACTTTATAAACTTTAAAGTCTGCTCTCCACAATAGAGTGCTATGTAAGTGAAAAGATAAAACAAATACTGAGATAAATAGTTATAATAATATATTTGACAAAAGCATTTGCATTAAGAATGTACAAAGCACTTTAAAAATAGAAAATAAGAAGGGATGCCTGGGTGGCTCGGTTGGTTAAGTTTCCAACTTCAGCTCAGGTCAAGATCTCACGGTTTGTGGGCTTGAGCCCTGCGTCAGGATCTGTGCTGACAGCTCAGAGCCTGGAGCCTGCTTCAGATTTTGTGTTTCCCTCCCTTTCTGTCCCTTCCCTGCTCATGCTCTGTCTCTCTGTCTCTAAATAAACATTAAAATGTGGACAAGAAGACTGAAACAGACATGTCGCAAAACAACACAGACCAAGGGCTAATAAACAAATGAAATGATATGTAATATCACTGTAAGAAAATGCAAATTAAAATCATAATAAGACACTACCAAACCCTATACACATGTTCATTAGGATATATCTTGTATAATGCTGGGATCATAAAATTTGAAAAACTGTTTGAGAGTTTCTTTTAAAATCAAACACACATTTACTGTATGATCTAGCAATCCCACTCATATATTTAACCAAAAGAATAAAAACGTATCTTTACAAGAAACTTGTTCAAACAATTTCAGACCACTTCTATTCAGACCATTCCCAAAATGGAAGAAATACAAACATCCATCAATGGATGAATGGATAAACAAGTTGTGGTCTAGTCAACTAATGGAATACTAGTTGGCAGTTAAGTCCTCTGATACATACAGCAATGCGGAACATTTCAAATTATGCTAAATAAATAAAGTCAGACACAAAAGAGCACCTTCTGTAGTATTACACTTCTATGAAATTCCAGAAGAGGTGAAACTATTCTGTGAAAGAAAGCAGATCATCCCTGGGTTTGGGGCTGTCTTAGTCCATTCAAGCTGCTATAACAAAAACACCATCGACTGGATGGATTATAAACAATAGAAATTTGTTTCTCACAGTTGCAGAGGCTAGGAAGTCCTAAATTAAGGCCCTGGTAGTGTCTGGTGATAGCCTGCTTCTTGGTTCATGGTCAGCCATCTTTTCACTGTGTTCTCACATGGTGAAAAGGCTGAGAAAGCTCTCTGAGGTCTCTTTTATAAGGACACTAATCCCATTTATGAGGAGTCCATCCTCATGACCAAATCACTTCCAAAGATCTCACCTCCTAATATTAGGAGGGAATTACGTTTCACCATAAGAGTTTCAGGACTACATAAACATTCAGTCTATAGCAGTAGGAGAGTTGGGGGTCAACTAGGAAGGGACCATAGGAAATATTTGGGGGATGTTGGAAATGTTTTTTACCTTGATTTAGTAAGGTAATTAGTATATATATATATATATATATATATATATATGTATATACATACACACACACGCACACACATATATACATATATATATACATGCATATATACATATATATACACACACATATATATACATATATATACATATATATATACACACACATATATATACATATATATATATATATATATATATATATCTCAAAACTCATCAAATTGCACACTGTTTATTTTAGGTAAGTTATACCTCCATAGCATTGTTTTTCAAAGTTGCAAAAACTGTTTTGTGTGATACAGTAACATAGTAATTACAACAATCTGATGATCAGGAGTAATTCTTAAGCTGAATAGAGGTTTTTTAACAAATGTCCATCACAAATACTTTGAGAGTTTAAGCGAAATATATCTGAACTCTAATGTTGAAGTGTTTAATTAACTGGGGGGATGAAACTAATGTTGACTGGTTATATATTATCTAGGGGATTATTTCCATATTTTCTTTCACTAATTTTTTCTGTACTTTATGTGAAAAATTGAGACTCAGTGATGTTAAGAAAATTGACTGAGATGTGCATCTCCTAAAGTGACAGAGTACTAACAAAGCCCAATCTATCCAATTCCACAGATCGGTGCTGTTTGTAGTTCCCTGTTGAATTCATTTATGGACACTCAGAATCTTTATGAATATTCTCTGTATGAGGTGATGCTTGGGGTTCCCAGGATTTGTATGAGACACTTGGGCAGGGGCCATAATTTTAGAAATACTTCACATAAAAATTTCTTCTACTTTTATCTGGAGGGTTTTTTTTTCTGTTTGCCCAGAATTTCTGAGTTAGTCTCAATTTCAACACCAAGCCTCACTAATTTGGATCAAAGAGAATGGCTGGGATACATGAGTGAGAAGTCCAAATTATAAGATATTCTTGAAGAAATATAGCTTCATCACTTTTAGGTAGAGCGCGTAACTTGAACTGTCCTAGTCCGGGCCAAGGAATAGAAGTTCTGTGGTTAAATAGATTAGAATGATTTCCAATTAACATACCAAAGCACTTTTCAAAATGCTGTTGATTGAAGCTTGTATCGCGGATTTCTTTTACGTAAAATACATTAAGATGTTCTATTTAGTTTATATCCCTAACTTGATAAATATTTTTACTTTATACTTGATTCTTTTCAAAATACTTTTATGGGTAATAAAAGGGATAAAATAAAGTAAATAAATAAACCTTTCTTTAGAAATGCTTAACAAATGTCAAATTAGAAAAAGCAAAAATGGAGAGGCGTGGCTGCAGCAAAAGTTAGGGGTTTTTTGTTGTTTGGTTTTTGTTTCAAATCAGATAGTTATTAAAATGTCTAAAATCTACAGTGATGCCAAAAGGCAGGTATGAAAGTTAGCCCCTTTGGAGTTGAAAGAGAATTCATATGTATGACAAATTCCAAGGATTCCTCTTGCAAGAGAAAATATTTGCAGTAGGGGACAGGAAAGCCTTTTTTATATTAATTTCTTGAGCTGCTTGTAGCCAGAGCCATCCCCTCTGCTGTTCCCTGTCACTTTTGGAGGTCTTTGAGCCAAGCCCAAGCCGCACGCCTGTCCCAACAGCGGTGTTTTCTCTTCAAAGGACCATTGCTACAGCCTCTCAGTTCTGTGCAGGAATTGAAAAGCCTTTGAAATCGGTGCAGCCTCACTGCACAGCTAGTAATAAGCATTAGAGAAAAACACGCAGCTCATTTGTTTAAAAGTTCATTCGCTTCAGTGTGATTTAGACAGATGTGAGGTGGGTTTTGCTTAGTGCTGCTCAGCCCCATGGCAAAGTAGAGCTTGGTCTCCTTTCAAAGAGTTCCTCAGTCCCTGCCCATCGCTGGGCCTCGGCAACAATGGGGCTTTGAAAGGGAAAAAAAAAAAAAAAAAAAAAAAAAGGAAAAGAAAAAGAAAGAAAGAGAAAAAGAGAAAGAGACGACACCAGTGGGAGAGGCTGACAGCTCAGTCCAAACTCAAACAGCCCTTCTGGTGTCCAGGACAGAGGTGCGTATCTGAAGGTGGGCTGAGGTCTGGGTTCAGAACAGCCCAAAGAATTAATTTAAAAGAATTTCCCCGCCCATTCCCTGTAAAGGCAGCAGCAGCCGCTCTGGTGAAATAACTTCCCAGATCACAGGGCACTTAGCCATGTAGATTCCGCTATATTCCCCAAGAATACTCTTTCTGGGAAATAAATCTGAGAAACAGTGGATTCTGGTGTTATTTCCTACCATGCACAAATAACAAATAAAAACCATCGATGTTTCTCATTGAAAAGGGGATCTGAACAATCAACACACATTACTCGTGACAGTTTATTTCCTCCAGAAACAATGTTCTCTGGCAAGAGGCGTGTGTTCATTAGTCATGATGCATGCAAAGTAACAGTCATTTTGAGATGTGGAGCATTCATTGCAATCAAGATATGTTTTTGCTAACCTACACAGACATATTGATGGTGCCGAGGTGTGATGCTAATTCCACAAGCAAATGGATCTATTGTTATGATCTAGCTGAAAGCTTAGAAATTGCTTTTATATTTAAAACCTTATTTTGAGAGCTGTCAGGCTTCAAATAATACAAATCCAGTGGTTAAAGTGTGCCAGAGACTTTTAGAGTAAATCTGAACAGGTACAAATGATAAAATATATTGTTTACAGGGGCGCCTGGGTGGCTAAGTCGATGGAGCATCCAACTTCGGCTCAGGTCATGATCTCAACGGTTAATGGGTTCAAGCCCCGAATGGGACTCGCTGCTGTCAGCGCAGAGCCTGCTTTGGATCCTCTGTTCCCCTCTCTCTCTGCCCCTCCCCCACTCATGCTCTTTCTCAAAAAAATAAGCATTAAAAAATTATATATATATATATATATATATATATATAATGTTTATAAAATGGGTTTGATGTATTTAAAAGCACATTTCTAGGTCATCTTTTTAAACCACACTAAATTTGTGTGCACAATTAGAGCAACCATACAATTTAGCTGCTTGTAAGCTAAAATACAACTTCAAAGAAATGAGAAGGCTAATTAGAAATGGGACCATGGGAAGACAATAATTTAATTAGGACTGAAATTACCACATGCCTGTAATTAGGCAGTTGTGTGATAATTGCAGTGTGGCTAAGTCCAGTGAAAATTTAGTCCTCCACTGAAATGCTTTATAAGTGGATAGGATTTGAAACTGTCTTGAAGATTCAATGAAACGGAACTGTGCTCTGTAGGATGAGAAGGCTCCGAGTGTACAGTAGAAGCAGGAGAGGAGGTTTGGAGCTGAATAAACTTGAGTTTGAATCGTGTCCAGTTTCCCTGCTTGCTCAATAACCTTGGGCAGTAAGTAACCGGCTGCAAGATTGATTGCTCAGAAAGCAGACTATGAGAGAGTCTAGCATTCGGGATATTTATGGAGGTGAGCCCTTGGAGCCGACACTTGTGGAAAAGAGGAGAAAAGAAGCCAGAGTGAGCAGAAGGGAAAGTGGAGTTGGGATGTCTGACTAAAGCCCCACAGAACTCTGGAGCTCAAATAGCTCTTCAGTGATATTCAGCTCTGGATATTCCAACGTCAACCATGGAATTGTTGGTCCACGGATGAGGACCACTGAAGAAAGGGGTCTAACCTTGCATGAGCTGCTCTCCACAGCTGAAAAAATCCTTGAGGGACTCACAGCTGAAGGCTGTCTGCTAATAGCACTCCCGACAGCAGGGGATCTGGGCAGTGTGTGACTGTGTCCACCAGGGTCACATTTCTAAGCTGCAATTCGTTTCCTATAAAATGGAAGTAATGATACCTACAGCTCATTGGTTTGTCCTATTAGATGGTACCTAATAAATGGCTGCAATTACTATAGGTTTCAAAATGAACACCATCTTTTGAGTAGCAGACTAGGAAATCATCCTACCATTGATGACATAAAATAGCATTAAAGTAAAATTTTAGTTACTGAAAATATGTTGAAAATACACTACATATATCTACTAAGCGGTAACTACTAATCTCTTTATTATTTATAAACATTACAAAAGGGACTAAGCTGTCAGTGAGTAGCATCTCAGGACATTTAAAGGGATTAGTTTCACTTGACTATTAATAGGAAAAGTTCAGCTAATTCTCAGCCCTCAGCAGTTCATGCATGCAGGCGGATGTGTTTAATCTGTAGCAATATTCTTTGATATCTGTAAAGTAGCTTTTTTGATGCTGTCATGTACAGCATACTCTGCCCACACACAACTGCTGTTTCTGAACTTTTATTAAATAAAATATACAATATCACTGATATTTTTCTGAAATGTTCCAATACTGTATGTCCTTATACTCTAGACCAAATTTTAATGCACTTTTTTAAAGAACTGACTCATTTTTTTTAAGTTGATTTATTTATTTTGAGAGAGAGAGAGAAAGAGAATGCACACAAGAGAGGGGCAGAGCTGGGAGTAGCGGGGAGAGGGAGAATCCCAAACATGCTCAGTGCTGATGAAAGGCTTAAACTCACGGATCCGGAAATCCTGACTTGAGTCCAAATCAAGAGTTGGGCACTTAACCAAATGAGCCACCCAGATGCCCCAGAGCTGACTCATTTTTTAGTGGCATTGTTACTTCTTATATAAGCTCTGGTTGTACATTTTTTGACTATCAGATACAACATTGGTATAAAATGAATGTGTGTGTCCCCTCAAAATTCATATGTTGAAACCTAACCCCTAATGTGATGATATTTAGAGATGGGGTCTTCGGGAGGTGGTTATGTCACTGTTATATAAAAGTGCATTTATAAAAGAGACCCCAGACTGCTCCTTCATCCATTACACCACATAAGGACATGGTGAGAAGAGGCCTTTGTATGAATCAGGCTCTCACTAGACACCAAATTTGCTGGTACCTTGGGCTTGGACTTCCCAGCTTCCAGACTACGAGAAATACACTTCTGTCATGTATAAGCCTCAGTCTGGTATCTTACAGCAATCCAAATGGACTAAGACAGACACTGTGTAAACTACGGGTACTGTATGTTTTCCCTATTTATCTCTTCCTGCTGATTTCTAATATTGAAGCAAAACTTATTCAGACACAAATGTCTATAGAAAATACATTACCAGTGTGCTCCCCCAATGCTTCAGTATTTTAAATTCTGTGGGAGTCTGAAATCTTTAAGTCTCACCTTTAGATTTTTTGAATTATCACTTTATTAAAAATATAAACCCACAAAATAAAAACATGTCACGAGAAGGATTCCATTCTTTGCAGATTCAGAACAAAAAGACTAGAAGTTTGCCTAATACGTTTCTTAGAACTCTAATGAGTGTAAAAAAATATTGATTGTTCAATGAAAAAAGTACCTTGAGTATTCCATTTTCTTCATCAATGATGAATTTTAGCTTATTAGTTTCAGAAAACAACAAAATTATGACTGATATGCATGATAGCATAGTGTTTGTATTCAATATTGTCACAGAATTCATTAGGTAAAATAAATTGTTGACAATGATGAGATTCTCTTGTTTTGTTGTAGCTTCCCAGGAAAATAGGTATTTTGAATATTTTGCAATGGGTAAAAATTTGCTCATTCTTTTGAATGATCATAGATGTTCAGATATATTTCACAGTATTTTCAGTTGCCTTTCATGAAGTCTATACTGTTACTGTATCTTGACTAAACTAAATAATTTTATGCCTAAGTCAAAACAAAACTATTTTCTTCAGTTAAGTCAGTATTAAATTAGGTCTAGGTCATAATGATCAAAGCAATTGCCACAATGAAGATGAACTTGTCTTGAACGCCAAAGTTTAATAATAAGGAACATTGGGGGATGAGGGAAGATGATTTATCTTCAGTTTGAGGAAATAGAAGGACACACATATGATCTTAATGAGGATGAAAGCATGCTGAGATAGCACTCATTGGAAACAAAGATGCATGGCAAGAGCGTGACCATGAATGCGATGGCCCTGAGATTGTGGATGGGGAGAAGAAATTCATTTCCACACACTTATATGGAGCATCTTCTCTGCGGAACTCTCTGCTCTACATAAGACATGTACGTTTGGTGGATGGTGGAATGATAGCGTTAGAATGCTAGATGCAGGAATTTTAACTGGGAGAGATCTCGTTCTCTCTACAGGGTGCTAGACAAGAGGCTAAGAAAGCTTAGTCATGTTTTAAGGTAATAAACCTACTTAGCATATTTAGGATCAAAATTCCTCCCTTCTGACATCCTAATTTTACAGTATTTTCTTCATCATTTTGTTTTCTACTACTATGGATATTTCTAAAACTTAAGTGTCACATTTTCCTTCATTGGCTTTATGTAGGACATATGGGAAGAGTCTTTCTTGGAGCATACTCATGTTAACTTACTCAGATCTGAATTCAGCCAACCATATTGGATTCAAAAAATAGTGACAGGGTCTTTGTACTACAAAATTTTTGAGGGTATTACAAAATCATGCACAGAGAAATTATCTGTAAGAATAGGATTAGAGTCACAGAGCAATGGAACTGTTTTAAAATGAAACTTTTAACATTATTCATGTATGGTAAGGCCAACAGATCAGAAGATGACCGCCATTGAAAAAACAATGTGTACTTTGCAGTTCCAAAGAGAAAGAGACATGCCATGCCTTGCAGGATCACATGGGGCAGCACCAGGGTCAGTCAACAGGCAGAAGGTATAGGAAAACAATATGAACAAGAACCTGTGTTGTGGTTTTGATGGGAAGGAATGGGCAAGGCAGGGTAAGCCTCGGCTAGTTTAAATAATTTCAGCAGGCTTTGTGGAGGGTAGGAATTTTCCCTAGTTGTCTGGTACCTGGCTCTGGGGAGATTAGGGGTAGAGAATTAGTGGCTCAAAGAGTCCAATAAAGAAGGTGGGATGGTGGGCTCTAGATTGTTCAGTGTGCATATGAAAGGCCTGTTTCCAGGCAAGTTGTTTATCAACTCTAGTAATTGGCTAAGCCTCAGAGGGGAGGGGCAGTCCCTTTAGGGTCAAAACCTCTGAATCAGAAACACATGGTGAATATAGGAACAGAATAGAAAATCTAGAAACAGACCCTAAGTACCTATGTATTTACTATGGGATTGAGAGAATATTTAAAATTGGCATGATCAAGGCTTTGAAAAATGTAGGATTTACATTTATATCTAAACCTACATTTACCTATAGTATTCTAGCTTCTGATTGGTAAAAAACATAAAGGCCAAATTCTTATCTCACACTTTTCACACAAATAAATTATTAAGGGGTTTTATGATAGGAGAAGACAGGATTCAGTAGGCAGAGAGGGAAAGATTAGGGCCTGAAGTCCCTGGGTGGGGAAAAAACACCTATTTGGGAACAATGCTGGGAGTGTCTGACCACAGCAAAACCCTCAGGCATAAGGTTCCTCTTAACAATGTAACAGATCCCACCTACTCTCCCTCAGGTTTTCCCTCAGGAATTTGACAAAAGACCTAAGTATGGCCTTAGACCACCCCTCATACAATGGAAACAAGCCAATCAGGAATGCACAACCCAGCACCTAGAGCTATCAAGCCAATAAGGGTAGAACCTGAGAAGGAACAGCGGGGAGGGATGGGGGAGGGCTGACCAGAACCTTATAAAATAAGGACCTTGGCTGTAGTCCTCAGGCATTTACTTTCAAATGTCCCCTCTCTGTGAAGAGAGCTTTCCTACCATTCTTCCTTTCTGATCTTAGACTCTAATAAATTTTTGCCTGCTGCTCATTTTGTGTCCACCTCGTCATTCTTCGACGTGGCAAGACAACGAACCCTGGGTATTTTGGTAAAAAACCCTGCAACATTTCTACTGATAGATTTTAAAATTATTAGAAAATACAGTAGAATAATTTTAAAGTATTGAATTTAGAAATAAATGCACCTATTTTGTTTTGGCCATACAGTACCTTTGTATGCCATGTATTCAAATTCATCTACTTTTCATTATTATTATTATTTTTTATTTTAGGGCATTCCTAGAGAGTGTACCATCATTTTTAGATACTGGTATTTGCTTCCTGAATAACCTATATAAGTTTCTAATTAAAATGAAGAATTTTATTATGAATAAAAGTATGAATTATATCTAAAAAAATAAGAAAGCATCATTTCAAACAAGAAATAGAGGTCTTACCTGTAAGATTGTGTCTCCCTAAAAAAGAATAAATAAGTTTGTTGATACTGACAATTGACTCTGAGTAGCTAGTGTTCAGTTGTTAATGTTTCTAATATATATGTTATGCAGACCGCACTTTAGCTAAGTAGTGCTTAAATTGTTTATATTTGTTGATATAGCGCAGAACTTTACCTCAAAACTGATATCTTATTTCTTTTATCACAAAATATAATACGGATTCCAATAGGCAGCTCCAACCTCTCAAATGAACTACTTAAGATTGACTCACAGTAAATTGTCTGATGTACTCACTTTTTCCTAGTTCTTATGGACTCTGTTAACATCTTTATGTTTGAAGTACATGATGATTATACAAAGTCCTTAGATACTGTTTCTCTGGATCAGGATCAGTTCCTACTAAAGAAAGCTGTGTTTGGCCTAGTGTTTGGGGAGTGTGAATTTCTCCACGTAACAGCAAAATTCATAATCATGGTGATTTTTCATTAGACCAAATATGTTATTTTAATCTAGAAGGAAATATGTTGGTCTCCAAAAGTTAGATAGGAACAGTTTATTTTTTTTTTTCTGGAAGGTGTTCTTATCACTGTAATTAATTTCCAAATACTGCAGGATCGAGAGGTACCTTGCTCTAATCCAGTAAGTCAGCATCACTTTGTCCCTCACACAACTGTATAGTTCACATTGCCGGAGTCCAGGGGACAAAAAAAAAAAAAAAAAAAAAAAAAAAAATCTCAGAGATTTTCACATAGTATATTCTCTCAAGGTATCCATTTGTGATATAAAATCCCCACATCTTTGAATGTTTTCTTGAGACATTAAAGAACTCCTCGGTAATCCTAGCAGAAATCACAATATCTGGACAGACCTATGGAGGTTCTGGTATAGGGAAGATCTTAGCCGTTTGGTGATAATTTGTCACCAACAACACCACAAACAGCATTTTTATAGGAATATGCTCCCATATTTCTGGAGCTTTTCCCCGGGCATTTTAAGATGTCAGATTTGGTTCCATGGACATACCCTAAAGGAGTCCTATGCTATACCCTAAAAGAAAGCCCCCATTACAAGGGTGGGCACAGATATGTCCCCATTAATCTATACTACATTAAATAAATTTCTTCAAGAATTTAACACTTTCATCAACTCTTCTCATTTCAGATGAAATAGAAGAATCAAAAGATCTTAATATTTATTTCTTGGGCAGCAGGTTTTTAAACACAGCAGGTGTTTCTTCAGAATATTGTTCTTAAACTTTGGTAGTAAAAGTCCATAGTCTACCCTATGATTGAAAATCCTGAAGAATTTCACTTTGAAAACTCTAGAAAAATTCCGAACCATTATTAATTAAGAAATTGGCTTTCAAAATAAGCTGTTTTTGAATTTTTTATGCCTCTTCTATTCTGTACGATGATTCTCATTAACTCACAAATGGTATTAAACAGCTGTTTTATAAAATTCAGTATCTTAATAGCAATTAAGGCAGATTACACATTAAATAGAATCAGTTCAAGGTACTAAATTAGGGGCAACCCCTTTGCTTCAGAATGAAGTAGATGAGGAAGTTCCTGGCCGCCTGACAAGACTCCATATGCTACTAAATATGCAAAGCTAGATTGGGAGATTTTTCGTTTTGGATCTGCAGGCAGTGGCAATTCAGGAATATTTAGCACTAATGAACAACATCAGATCAATTCAAGTTAATTAGCATTTATCCTTCCTCATTCACAGAGTCCCTCTACCATGCTTTATTCCACATTAAATTGAAGCACGTACTATTACGAATAAAACTGGGGTCTGAATTACCTATCCTTGGGAAAAATTGGCAGCTGAACACATTCATTTGTTAACATCATCGATGTGTTCACTTCGCAGTAGCACCAACTTTTTTTTTTCCTGTTTCAAAAGGTATTTCTTTATTCTTATTTCTTTATTTTTTATTTTTATTTTTATTGTTTTGGTATTTCTTTATTCTAAACATGACATTTATATGTGATAACATATAATTTATAAAAGAGAATATCTGCATCTCAAAGTACCAACCAGTGAAATAAAAGACATGGTCTTTTATTTTTCTGCTCTTCCTTCTCAACTAACACTTTAATATATTATGAGTGTACAATAGAGCGTTTCTAAGGTTATGGTTCGCAGAATTATTTAAGTTGCTATATTTTGTGTCTTTTTTATGGATTTCAAGAATTTCTTGTGGTCTGAAATTTATTTAATACTTCCTAAGAGGAGAAAATTATTTCCATTCGAATGGTGTGAATTGGAGCCAAAAATGTTTGTGAACTTATTTTTTTTTTCTCTTTCCAGTCTCCAATTTGAATGCCTATTTGAATAAATGAAGGACTTATTTTTACTAGGATGTTTTGTGCTTTAGAGCCTATGTGATGTCGTCTTCTTCAGATCTCCCCGTACTTTTTGTGGTACAAGAAACTCATATCCCTAGAAACTCATCTAAGGTAGTGCTGTGGTAAGTGGATGGTTTAATTTATTAATTAATTCATTTACTACTTCTTTAAATATTGCTGAGTACCTACAGTTCTTATACTATGTAAGAAAAAGATTTCTTTGGCAGTACATAAGTCAGACCAAGGATTTTTCAAAAAATTGTGTCTCTTTTAGTTGTATCCAGTTACATTTGGGGATATTCCTTTCTGAACTCCTTTACTTAGTCAATGTGTGATTCATTGAATGAGTGAATTCACTTACCAAGCCTCAGTTTTCTTCCAGAATTGATGTGAGGACATATGGGATAATGCATAAGAAAGTGCTATTAAATTTTAAAACTAAACATGGTGACAATATTATGTTATTGATTATTATTATCATTAGATTGTTAGACCCAATCGGAGATATCAGAATTACTACTATTTTATCTGGTAGTGTCACCATGATGCACCCAATCAGAGGTTCTGTGGATTTAAAAAAAAAAAAAAAATTCCTGTTAAGTGGTAGGAGTGGAGAGAAAGGATGGCAGGAAAATACACAAAATTTATTGTGGTGGTGATCAGTTTCTCTAAGAGATGGTACTAATAGTTTCCTCTTCCTTGTTAATTTCTACAATGAAAACATTAAGGCTATAAGCACACTACTTTAAAGCAAAGAGAACTGTAATTTACATTTTATAATTTAAGTAACTTATTTTATACCCTTCATGTCTCATGTTCAATAGCTTTCCCAGACAGTGACAATATATTTTTCCTCTGGGAATTACGTTACATGAGAACATTATGCAATAGTATGGACAATACCGCACATAATTTGAAAGAGGTGGATTATCAATACTGAATTCAGTTTTATTCATCTCCAAATGTTAAGAATGCCAAAGTGACATACTGAAAGACTGGAAGACAGCAGTCTTTGTGGGTATAAGGAAAAACTTCGGGCTTTTTTTTTTTTTTTTTAATATAACTTTTAATTTGATAAATCTATTATTATGCTTTGGTTCTCCATTGTTTTTATCTTAATAAAGGTCAATTTATTCTCAACCAGAAGATGTCATTCAAACCCCTTTTATCATTGAATTGGGTCTGTTGAAATGATGTGTTCTAACCCACTTTAAAATATGTGTTATTGTCTAGGCCAGAGAATTTTCCCCTCATTATCACCTCATAAAACAACTATGAGAGGAGACTAGGCTTCTTACCCTAATGCAGTTGTAATGAAGTGAAAGTTTTCTGGTTTGCTTTGGATTCTTCCTCATAGAATTTTGTAACTCAAGCCAGAACAGACCTTGGCTCATGTATTAGAAACTTTTTTTCTTCTTCTTGAGAAATTAGAGGTTAGAGACTAGAGAGTTTAAATGAAAGCAAAGAATTCTTCAACAATTTGCAGTTAGTCATTTACTGTGTAAATTAATGAAAATCACAAAAAGAAAAATCACTGTTAAGTTTCAAGAAATCATCATAATACTGAGAGCTTTTAACAGGTTTAATATAAACATTTCTGAGGGCACTAATGGAAACCCAGTTACCTACAGTGAGGAGTGGATTCTCAAATTCAGAGAAACTAAGTGTGGCCTCAAATATAGGTATACGTTGGTGAAGTTTTAATGAACTAGAAACTATTGAAAAGAGAGTCGGAATATTTGTGTTGTAAAATCTACATCTATCTTATTTTAAATTCTACTAAATTGAAAATCGTTACTTGTTTAAACCTCACTAGAGAATTCTAATTTGCAATAATGAAATTTTCATTGGACTTATCCTAGAATCTTATATCAACACCTCAGACTAAAAAGTCATGTGAGTTAATGGAAGTCTCCAGTGTTTAGAAAGAGAAGGAAGCAACTCCGAAAAAGAGTTATGCCCCTCTACTTCATGCGTTAGCTATTTCTGTAGTACAGATTTTATACACATGCCCCTTCACTATTCATGGAAAAAATTCTGCTTTCTTAATAACTACCACATTAAGAGTTGCCGAAGTCTTTCTTAAAAAAACCACACAACCGCATACAAATGTAGCATATAAACTATGACTTTTAGAGTTATTTCACAGAACAATTTGTACAATAGTGAATACACATACTTTTGTAATTTGTGAAATTTAAGGAAATGTTTGGCTGTACAAAGAAACAGTTTATTCTTTATTGTATCATTTGCATATCAATATTTAGGAAACAAATGGCAGCAGCAAAGTAGAAGAGTGGGTAAGAAAGATGGGGTATTTTAACTGCACATTTTCTTTTTTTTTGGCTGTCTTTGGGGAACATGGTATAGGTTTACTTTCTTTTTGACTTCTTGAGAAAATGCCACTTTATCTTTGAAGATCCCTTATAAACTCAGAATAGAACTACATTGTCTAATTGTCTAATAACTATTGTGCTTCAATAACGAATATGGTATTTATTGAATTAAGACAATTTAAAACATTTGTGAAAACTTCCAAGGATAATGTATATTTGAAAATATTGTCCTATGAGGAAAAAATTATAGCATATGTGTCAAATTCAATATAATTTCTAAATAAGTGGTGGCCTTATATTGGATCAGAATAATCTGCCTAATTTGGAAAGAATAGAAGAGAATATAACAAATTTTCTCATCTCCGACATTCTAAAGCTTTAGAGAGGAAAAGCATACCCTCTGATAAATTGTTCATGGTTTCTACCACAAGTAGTTCATTACATGAAATTTCTGAGTGCTACACAATCTCTCTAAATGCTGTGGGAAAATGAAGCTGTCCAACACTGAGCACCCGGCCATGCATTCAAATATATTCAACGACATTTGGAGAGCAGCTTACTGCTGGGCTAAAGTAAATAAAATATATCATTAAATATGTAAAATAGTCATTTTGTTGGAAATGTGGCTGAATATTGGTGTTTTCTTTTTGTTCAAACTTATGTCTACACTTGAGGACTAAAATTCTCCTAGGAGATATCTCTTCATTTGGCTAAAAACAAAAACAGAAGGAGGAAAATTTTGGATTCATTTCAATTTGTATTGAACATTAAGTGTGAGAAGAAGTCTGAGGGAAAAAGAGCTTTACTGATGGTGAATTTAAGAAAGAGAAAGATACAAAGCAACACTGATTTATGAACTACAGTTTTGTGAAGGATATTCATAAGCTAATTCCTACAATTCTTTATATATTTTAATAGGATGATTGATTGCTTTTCTGGTTCTTCACCTAGTCATTTATTCTTTCATTCACTCAACAAATATTTATTGAGATTCCACTCTGTACTAAGAAAAGTGAGAAGTGCTGGAGATATGCCTGAAAACAAGACCTTAATTTTTTTTTTATCATACTTTACATGGAAACAAAAAACGGTAGTACAGTGTGCAAAATGCGAGTACACAGTATTATATTCACCCTCCCTCTCCCTCTTTACTTGACTGCTAGTAAATCTAAACCCCTTCCACTCTCAATAAAAAGGGACTGATGAATCTTACTTCTGATTTTGATTGAATTTCCTACTTTAATTCTCTCTTTGCCCCAATTTCCTTACCGGTTTGTTTTGGCGGTTCTATCATTTTGGAATGAGGAGGATATTCAATAAATAAACAGGAAAGAGCACTGCTAATAAATAGACGTTATTACGCTCTAACCAGTTAGTCTTCTACTCCAAAATAAACTTTTGTCTTGAATGATAGCCAGATAGAGTGGAACAAAAAATGCAAAGCCTGAAGTCAAAGGGGCTGAATCCAACTCTGAAATGCTGCGAATCCTGTAACTCTTGTGAGGATGGCAGGTGCAGAAACTGTAATGGGGAGGAAATGAGGTAGTATGCTGCACTGTAGGCCCCAGTGAATGCTGGGCAAATCTGACTCTATGATGCCTACACTAAGATAATCAGGGGATGCCCTGGAGCCTTTCTACCATTTGAATCACTATTTTGGGGCCTGCCCACTTATTTAGATTATGATATCTACTTTCATTTTACTCGCTAAATATGTTTCCAATCATGAAAAGAATAGACAGCACTCACAAGTCTTTAATAAAATGACTCACTTTTCACCTCACCTTTAGGACAAGCACTCAAAGCTTCTGATAAAAGTGCACCCCGTAATCCTCTTGGATGTGACCAAACATACTACACATGGCCTCAAAGTTAATACCTTTTCTTTTTAGGAGATCAGCCCATACGGACTTGCTTAACCCTTAGTCTCTCTCAGTCCTCATTCCCAGTTTCCAGGATGGAGAACCCAATTACCTCAATCCTAGTTAGAAGACCAATCACCTGATTGAGGAATAGAGACAAAACAGTGTCTAACCAAAGGGATTTTCTAATGAATGCGTATGCTAACAATGGGTAGAGTAGAGAAGACACTGTTCTACTATTATTGTTATGCCTATCATTATAATTCCTTTTTTATTGCCTGGATCTAGGACTAAGTATTGTATTAAGTGCTCTGCCGTTTACTGATATTATCTAAATTGTAACCCTTGCAGTCAAAGATAGGAGTACAACTTCAGATCAGAATATAAAAGAGTAGACACCAAAATCAATGGATGCAAATGAGTAACCCTTTAGTCTGATAAAAGAGATAAAATGTATATATAAGATGCATTTTATTTCATTCTTTAAAATATTTTGTTTTTAAGTAATCTATACACCCAACGTGGAGCCTGAACTCACAACTCCAAGATCAGGAGTCACATGCTCCACCGACCGAACCCACCAGGCGCCCCATGAGGTGCGTTTTAGAGGCATCTGAAGAAATGGTTCCCCTCATGATTTGGGGGACCTCCTTCCCTATGAAGTTCTGGATCACTGAGCGAATTATTTTGGACTGCTGCATCAGAAGCAATCATTTCACCTTTTGGGCAGAAACCGTTAGAACCTCCCAACACACCTCCGACTTCCGTTTTACAAGGTCACTCTGGAAGTGCAAACATCACCTTTCTGTCTTCTCTTGAAATCTGGTCTGAACATCAGCTTCACCAGCCTTCGAAAAATTTATTCTGTTGCCAGTTAACTTTTTCATATTTTCAGCTTCATCTTTGCCACCTCTTTGATTGAACTGAAACAAGATGCTTCTTAAATCAGTCCTTTCCCAGGGAAGTAACTCTTTCTGTTACAGCCCCAGTGCTTTCTTGCCAGAAGATGGAGCACTTGTCTCCTCTCTTGCCTGGAGCTCCTTCAAGGCTCTAGATTCTTTCTGCGAGACATCCGTCGAGGCTCGTACTTTCAGATATAGCTTCCTCTCTCCCTTCTCATTGCTGGTCACCAACTGTCACTCATTGAAAACTTGAACTCTGGGCTCAAAATCTTTCTTCATAGTGTACTAAATTTTACAGCTTCCCTCCCAATGTATTGGACACTTACTTGCTCCCATCTGCGTTCCACAAGAAAGACAGACTAATGACGGCTGAAAAATTAGTGTGAATAGTCACACAGCATATATGAACCTATGTGCCAAAGGTGAGTTTCCATGAACACATAGTGCTGAACTTAATCAAAATTTGATTTACTGCTTTGTGGTGGAATGGAGTGTCAAAAAACTCTGTCAGTGTTAGATTAGTGTACCAGTAGTTCTACCTCTCCCTATGACTCCTAATAATGCATGTCCTTGCTTTCTCCCTCACGTTGTTCCTTCTTTTGCTCATCCTCCAAAGTGTGTAACTTCAACTTTGCTTATATAGTCATTAAACAATAGCAGTGGCATTCATTATCTTCTTGTTATTTCACGGTGGGTGAGCCATTTCCTTGGTGACACTGGAACATGCCCGCACAGGAACCTTATTGTCAGTTCCTTCTATCCACCCAGTGTGCCAGTGCAGGGCATTTGAAAACCAGCTTAGTGGAAAGCCATTGAATATATAATAAGAGTTGTAAATACTTTCATTTTATCCTACTTTTGTGGCTGCTTTATCAAGAAAGCAATGCTGGAATTTAATGGGGATGGACATGTAGCAGTTCCTGGAAAGGATGAAAGAACTGGCAGGTGTTTCTGTTTTTGTTTGTTCTAATTATTTTGATCACTTAATGTATTAATGAGGATTCCTAGACTCATATTCTTTTCCACTCCAACTGCTTTCATCATACATCTGGACTTCAAATTAGACATGAAGGACATATCTGACACACACATGTGTACGTATTCCTCCCGTGACTTTTTCAATTATTTCTCCACTTCCCACAGCAAAACTTTAGGCTCTGATTACCTAATTCAGAAATCTCTGATGCTAAACGTGATCTCCAATGATAACCTCTTTCTTTCCTAGTTTGCTCCTTCCAGAAAAATCTATTCTCTATGCAAAGTCCATTGACCCCACCTCAATCTCTCCATCCCTCAATGTGCTTCATTCTTTATTTTTTTCCCTTTTCTTTAGCTCAAGTTGTAAAGAACTTCTTTGTACTCTATTGCAAACAGCCTCAGCTTTCCTATCTTCCTCAGTTGCATTTACAATAGAAATGTAATAGGAATTTTTACTTTGGATGAAAATTAAGAAAATATTTTAGTTAATCTCTCATCGATAAGCCGCTTCCTGTCTACTTAACTAGGAATAAAGATTGGGTAGGCTCCCCTTTTATTTTTATTTTTAAAAAAAAATTTTTAATGTTTATTTATTTTTGAGACAGAGAGAGACAAGGCATGAACGGGAGAGGGTCAGAGAGAGAGGGAGACACAGAATCTGAAACAGGCTCCAGGATCTGAGCTGTCAGCACAGAGCCCGATGCGGGGCTCGAACCCACGAACTGTGATATCATGACCTGAGTTGAAGATGGACGCGTAACCGACTGAGCCACCCAGGTACCCCTAGACTCCCCTTTTAAAGACTGGAGGAGATCTTCTGTCTCTGCGCCTGCTTCCTGTTTCTCTTATTCCATCCCAATCCCTTAGTTTCCTTCTGTTGAAATTGCAAGATCCGCTCCATCAAGTGGCAATGTGTCATGAAGGAGGTGGTTTTCCTAATTATTTTTTTTTCCTTAGCATTCAGTTTTTACGGAAAATAAAATACTGTCAAAAATTTGTTATAAATTTATCATTTTGTAATTTCTATTAGCCATAAATATTTGAAAAATGTATTACTTTATTAAATCTTAAATTTCTTTTTGTTTTTGTTTTTGTTTTTTGTTTTGAGAGAGCTGTGGAGGGGCAGAAAGAGAGAGAGAGAGAGAAAGAGAGAGAGAATCCTGGTGCAGAGCACAATGTGGGGCTTGATCTCATGACTTTGAGATCATGACCTAAGCCAAAATCAAGAGTCAAACACTTAACCAACTGAACCACCCAGGAACCCTTGAATCTTAAATTTATTTTTTTTCCATGTCTTTGGAATTTGTTTTATTATAATTTTGAATCTATTGACTCTATTTCTTAACACAGGATAACATTCCTCCCCACATAATTCCATATTCCATTTGTTTCTTTGCTGTATTTCGGTATCTTCACCCAATGTTGAATAGACTCAAATGCACATTTTGTTTTAATCCTGACTCTTGAGTTGTAAGTTCTTCTGGGGGAAAATGTCTTTAAAATGGTTACACTTTATTTTGTTTTAATTTTTTTTGAAGTTTACTTATTTTTGAGAGAGAGAGACAGAGTGTGAGTGGGAGAGGGGCAGAGAGAGAAGGAGACTCAGAATCTGAAGCAAGGTCTAGGTTCTGAGCTATCAGCACAGAGCCTGACGCGGGGCTTGAACCCACAAACAATGAGATCATGACCCTGAGCCAAAGTCCGATGCTTAACCAACTGAACCACCCAGGAGCCCCTAAAATGGTTGCACTTTAAATTCGTTCTAGCGAATCTTCATTGGATTCTAAAAGCTACTCTCAATCTTTAATTCCCACTTTGCTCATCAGCCAAACCAGTCATTCATCTTGCCACAAACCTTCAAACATATATAATATCACATTTCTCTGAGCAGGTACCTTTAATTCCCACTATATTGAAAATTTGGGTAAGAACTAACTTCAAATGTTTTCTGTATTGTTCACTTTCTCCTTGTGCATAATCACCATTATTTTTTCCCTTTTTACCCAACAGTCGGAAAAAAAACCCACTTATTTTTAAGACTAGCCTTCTATTTGTGATAATTAATGCTATGTTGTTCGCTGGAATCCTTCTTCAACAATTATCTCACCTGTCTAGCACACAAATTTACTCTACCCAACTCTTTCCCATCAGGTTTTGAGTATTTCAGCTTTTCCTCATGCTAACACTTCCTAGACCATGATTCCTCCTCAATCCATCACCCATCGTCCAATTTTCTGAATGCCTTTCAGCATCATTCACATAGTTCACTCAGTGTCTCCTCCTACTTGCCATTTGCAAATCTTCATTTTGATCTTCTTCCAAAGTCTATGGTTTTTTCTCCCACTCTTCCTCCCATGTTTGCATCCACTCTCCTCTAGTCTTACACACGTTAGAGATTTCAAATGCTTGCCGCCATTTTAATTTTCACTTCCTTGCAAAAGACTATGAAATCCTTATCTATAGGTGTGTCTAATTACCTAACCCTCTGACCTGTGTTTTCACTGCATTCTGAAATGCCTCTCTTGGGGGAGCTGGAGCACTTTCATGCTTTACATGTGTCTTCTTCAAAATAGTTCTTTCCGTTTTCCTCGTCTCTCGGGCAAGACTATCACTCTCTCTTTTCAAGCAATTAATTCCTTGACACGATCAGTTCTATCTTTACAATATCTTTGTGCCCATCCCTCTGGCACTTCAAAAGCATAGATTAGGACCGTACTATCACTTGTAAATAATATTATACCTATTCCTCAACTAAGAACCTCCAGTAATATTCTAAAAGCAAACAAACACACCAAAACAAGATAAGGGTAAAACATAATTTAATCAAAAGATCATTATATCAGTCAGAAAAGTTTTACTTCCTTCCTGAACTTCAAACTGCTATTAGTCTCATTCCTTCAGAAAAACTTGAAAACAACCTGATTAGGAAGAAAGTGATTCTGAATATTTTTCCATGTAAAACACAGGTAATTACCTAAGTACAATTATAATAACATTTTTTAAATGGCAGACAACACAAAGCATTCTGCCTAAAACTTCTTCATTGTTTATCTCCCAAGAAAAAATCCTTTCTAAAACTTAATTTTCTCTATATAAGTTGACAAGAACTGCTGTCTTAGCTCTCACTTTCTTCCTCGTTCTCTTCATTCAGAGTTTAAAGGAAAGCATATTTTTGGTAGATTGCACTTACAGTGAGAGGGGAAAGATTAAAGCTTTGAGAGCAGACATATGGGATGCTTTCCTGAGACAGAAGGGTAGAGAAAGAGAATTCTCAAAGCTCCTCTAAATCGTCAACTTTCACATCTGTGCCCCACTATAATTCTGTGTCTGAGTGCACCTCAAAATGTGGAACTTTTAGAGGAGGAGAAATTGCTGTAGTTCATCTGCTCGAGAAGGCTAAGAATTCTGAACCTAAGAGGTAGAAGTAAAAGTAGAAGCAGAATAAGAGTCAGTGAGAGTGAAATAATCTCCTCACACTGAAAAGATGTCACGGACATGTCCCAGCGTAAGTACAAAGGGAAGAGCCAATATAAGTGAAGAGCCACAGCAACGATACTACGCATTGAATTCCTCCTGAGATGTCACATGACAGATGAACTTATGAGTGTGAACCACAGTAAAGATTCAAAGATCAACTTTCTTTGTTGAATCGAGATGGGGGGAGGGGTGGAGCTGGATATGGGAATGTTCATTAATGTGGGGACTCCACTACTAATGAGTTTTTTTCCAGAACACCTTGTACCAAGAATTCAGCATGGGAAGAGTTCAGTCAACAGAATTGTTGCAAAATAATAGTTAAATGGCCATCCGCTTTTAATAAGAATTTGCTATAGTTTTTTACGCCTGGTGGTGGTGTAATCTGTCAAGTTTTCACTCTTGATAGGGGAGGTAGCAGAAGGCCAAGCCAAGTAATATCTGTGTCTCAAATCGTTGATCTATTTGTATATGTCTCTCCCTCCCTCGAGATGGGGATTGCCTTAACAACTTATTTACTCTTGTATGTCACCTGTTGTGTCTGGCCCAGTGTCTTGTATAATCAATGGGCTCACAAAAATTTTTTAATGTAATTGTTTGATGTTCTTAAAATTAGAAGGATGAATTTTACTCATAGGAGTTGCTGCAGAAATGAAATTCAAAACACAAATTCTTGAAATGTTGCAAAATATCTTCAAAATCTCAGTTTCTGTGCTACAATATATTTTTGTGTCAGTGAGTCTAGTGTCGAATCTTTAGATAGGAACTATTTGGGAATGGGTTAGTAAATTTCACCCAGCACTCTGTTGCTGCGGTATCTGAAAACAGATGATGATATTGCCCTACTTCAGATATCTAACAAGTTCCTTTTTTTTTTTTTAATTTTTTTAACGTTTTATTTATTTTTGAGACAGAGAGAGACAGAGCATGAATGGGGGAGGATCAGAGAGAGAGGGAGACACAGAATCTGAAACAGGCCCCAGGCTCTGAGCTGTCAGCACAGAGCCCGACGCGGGGCTCGAACTCACAGACTGTGAGATCATGACCCGAGGTGAAGTCGGACGCTCAACCGACTGAGCCACCCAGGCGCCCCACAAGTTCCTTTTTTTAGAGGATTCATAGAATAAGCCAAACTCAGATAGAAAAGTCTTCATTATTTAGTTTGTAAAATATCAGACATTGATAGGTAGAGTATATCAAATCCATTAAACATACTGTATAAATATACATGAAGTGAATTTCTTGTGGTTTTACATATTTCATTTAGAATAACACATCGTCCATTACTCTAAACTTTCTTTTTTTATTCTTTGTAAATCTGTTAACTTTCAAAAACTCTAGACCTTTCAGTTTTCCTAACTTTGGATCTGATGGTGCCACTTAAATCACTGTATTTTTCTTGCGGACATTAATTTTTTGTCTTTACTTGCTACTGGGTTTATTCATCAATTCATTCAAAACATGTTTGCCGATTGCACTTATAGGCTGCATTGTGTGTATGTTATTGAATTTACAAAATTAAAAGGACACATTGTTGGCCCTTATGGGTTACAGTTCAGACTGGAATGAAGCATGCAAACAATCACAGTATAATGGGTCGGCTGCTTTCATGTGGAATGGCAGAATATACTGAGCAAGTGGATGCCTATTCTGAGGGGGGTGCGGGGGTGCGGGGAAAGCTGGGAATGTATCACAGACACACACTTGAATTGAGCCTCACATAATAAGTAAGATTTTGATGAACTTATTCCAGGCAAGGTATCACAAGGAAGAGTTATATAGGTGAAGTTCCACACAAGGGCTTTCAGCCAAGGGGTAAAGAAAAAAATAAGGCTGAAATATGGCTCTCTGTCCATTTGCAAGCCCATCTTCCCTGCAGCACGGCTGGCTCAGATCAAATAGAGAAGCCCTTTTGCTAATTCATTTGTTCAGAGCAAATGCCTTATTGTAATCCATCTGCCCAGAGGGGGCATTTTAAAATAATGTGCACAAAGGCAACCTCTGTGCTATCAGAAACTCTGGCCAAGTCCTTACGAGAACATGAAAGGGCGGGGAAGCAGCAGAAGCTGGTCGTCTGGTGAGTGAGCAGTGGTGAGGGAGGGACTGGCAATACATGATTTGGAATGCAGCAAACAGATTAAGGAATATCGAAATTTTTAAATACCCTTTGCATTTTTTGAAAGGGTCATGATTAATTAACCTAATTAGTATAGCGGATTCAGTGGAGTGGAGAGAGACAAACCCGGAGGCGGCAGATAGTGAGGTGGTCACAGTGAGGCATCGAGAGAGAGTAAATGCAGTTTACAAAGAAAAAGAGACAGAGCTGCAGAGGATAGGTTCAGTGAGTGTTCATGTTTAGATATGCATACGCAACAATCACCCAAATCAAGACAGAACATTTCCAGCACCTCAGAAGTCTCCCTTATGCCCCCTCCCAGTCGCCACCTCCCAGCCCAAGGAGACAACCACTATTCCGATTTCCATCATGACAGAATACATATGCTTGTTCTTCCACTCATACAAATAAGATCATGTAAAACATACTCTTTTGTGTCTAGCTTCTTTTTCTCAAATTTTGACTGCAAAATGTATGTCGTTGCATGTAGCTATACTTTACTCTTTTGTATTCCATTGTATTCCATGCTGTGAATATACTCAAAATTTTTAAGCTGCTATTTATTTTAGTCATATTGGTGAAGAGTTCTTGGTTATTACAGTTACTGGAAGTTTTCAGTTATTACAGTGGTTCCTTTCCTGCAATTAACATTCTTATCCTTATCTTTTGGGAGTTAATGTACTCATTTCTCTTGGGTATATAGCTAAGAATAAAGTTGTTAGATGGGAATGTAGGCATATGTTTAATTTTAACAGGAAAATACAAAAATTTTCCAAAGTGGTCGCACTAACACTCCCATCAGCAAAGTATGAGAGTTGTTCTGTATCTTTGCCAACGTTTGTGTTTTTCATCTCTTTTTATTTTTGCCAGTCTGACACTTGTGTGCTGTTTCATTGTGATTTTAATTTGCATCTTTTTGAAGCCTAATTTTGTTGGCATTCATTTGTGAAATACACATTCAAATCTTCTGATGATTTTTATATGGTTGTCTACTTTTTTATTATTGATTTGTGAAGTTCTGTATATATTCTGAATATGTGTCTTTTTCAATATATGAATTACAAATACATTCTTCCCTATCATGACTTGCTTTTTCTATCCCTTCATGGTGTTTTAGAAAAGAGAAACTTTTAATTTTAATAAAGTTCAAGTTATTAATATTTGTGTGTACTATTTACTATATCTTGCCCACATCACCTCAAGTTTTGTTTGTTTGTTTGTTTGTTTGTTTTCATATAGATATAAGAACCAGCTCCATTTTTGGAAAATAAGTCCTTTCACAACTGTTCCACAGGTGACAGTATGTGGATGGGTCGATTTCCTCATGGCCCATGTAGATTTCTTTGTGTTTTTGTCTATTCTTACACCAATACAATACTGTCCTAATTACTGCAACTTTATCATTTAGAATCACTCTTTAAGTCACGTAGCATACATCCTCCTTCATTGATGCTTTCCAATATTATATTCGCTACAGTTAGTCCCTTGCTTTTCTACTAAATATAAGATCAGCTTGTCAGTCTGCACATATAACTTGAATAAAGTGCTGGAATCCTTCTAGGGGAGTTTTATAGAATCCTTAGAACAGCTTAAATAGAAAGGACATGTTAACAGAAGTGAATTTCCCTATTCTTAAAAATTGAATTATTTATCCTATTTATATTTTTATGTCATTACTATATAATTTTATAATTACCATATCCTTTTAAATCTTATTTTATATCCATTTCAGTTTTTTGGTTCCATCATTTCTCTTTGATTGACTTCTTTTAGATTATTGAAATGTTTTCATTCTTTTTTTCCCCTTATTTATCAGTGTGTTACACACTCACTTACTATATCTAAATCTACCCAGATAAATGTGTCTTAGTACTTGAAAAGAATAGGCATTCTGCCGCTGATGGACATACTTTTGGGATATAATAATTAGTTCAAATTGTTTATTCGTGTTGCTCAAATCAAGTTTAATCTTACTAACATATTTTTCTGCTGTTCTTTTACAGTTCCTGAGTAGTATGTTTCACTCTCACAATAGGATTGTAGAATTGTCTGATTCTCTTTTTTTTTTTTTAAGGTGTGCTTATTTATTTTGATGGAGAGAGAGAGAAAAAGAGAGAGAGAGCACGTGAGTGAAAGAGAAGCAGAGAGAGAGGTAAGAGACAATCCCAAGCAGGCTCCATGCCATCAGCACAGAGCCCTACAGGGGGCTTGATTCCACGTACTGTGAGCTCTGTGAGCCAAAATCAAGAATAGGACCTGGGTCAAAATCAAGAGCTCATCCGACAGAGCCAGCCAGGTGCCCCTAATTCTCCTCTTGGTGCTGTAATTTCTGCTTTAGAAATGTCATTGCGGTAGGTGTATGCACCTAGAATTACTATATATTTCTATTCAATTAATCTTTTTAAAAATCAGATGTTCTCCTTTATATCCTGTAATACTTGTGTCTTAAAGTTCTCCTTTTCGGGGCGCCTGGGTGGCGCAGTCGGTTAAGCGTCCGACTTCAGCCAGGTCACGATCTCGCGGTCCGTGAGTTCGAGCCCCGCGTCAGGCTCTGGGCTGATGGCTCGGAGCCTGGAGCCTGTTTCCGATCCTGTGTCTCCCTCTCTCTCTGCCCCTCCCCCGTTCATGCTCTGTCTCTCTCTGTCCCAAAAATAAAATAAACGTTGAAAAAAAAAATTTTTTTTTAAAAAAGTTCTCCTTTTCTGCACTTAATATAGCTACCCTAGCTTTCTTCTGTTAGTTTTTTTCATATTTAATATTTTTCTTAGTCCTATTTAGCATAGGTTTCTTATCAACAGCATATATTTGTAGTTTGCTTTTTATTTCAGCCTGACAGTCTTTGGAATTGAATTGAATTATTTATTCCATTTACATTTCATCTAAGTATTAACATAAGTAATTTGAATTTTTTTTTGTTTGCTTGTTTTGTCTCTGTTCCTTTCATCTTTGCTTTTGTCCTATCATTTCTCCATTATTTACTACTTTTGGATTATTCAAGTATGTTTTGTTTCATTTTTCTCTTTTATTAATTGACTTGCTGAAAATTTATTTAATATTAATGTCAGTGGTTGCTTGATGAATTACAACATGCATGTCATAGCATGTAAGTACTTCATTCTTTTTTTATTGCCAAATAATATCCCATTTCTGGGTTTAGTCTTCTGTAGGTCAGTCTTCTGGACAATTTCCTCCCTCAAGTACTAGCTGCTTTGGAAGTCCCTCACTGCAACCTCTTTCTCCTCAGCCCAGAGAGGCTGCTGATTTTTAAAAGAAGTCTATTCTCTGTAGCAAGAAGTGGTGAATCATTCCTGACAAAACAGCAAGTGTTAGTGAAAAACTCCCTCAACGTGTCCTTTCTAGAATTAAGGCTCCCCAAATCCCTTTCACATTGGTTCTTCTGTGATGTTCCTAAGCAGTTTTGTTACATATTTTGTTCCACTTTCGCATTTGTACCGGGTAGATACAAATAACACTATTAAGGTTGGCAAATAACTTGCAACTGGAAATTTATCCTCCTCTTTCTGTAAGCCTGGTTTAAAAGCAGAGCTATATGGAGATCGCTAAGAGGAGAGCGAGTTGGGAAGTGCGTGGATGGATGATACGTCAGCGTGCTCCTGTACTAAAGGACTCAGTGAAAAATGAAAGGTTGAGGACTCAGGAATCAAGAACTCATATGAATAAATTAACATTACATTAAAAGAGAAGCTTTGTATAGGAAAAATTTCTGAGATTGGTGCCAATGCTAATAGGTGTACAAATGGAAGGTCAGAAGATGGAGGTAGTTCATGTAACCTCCATTTTCTACGTGAAATAAAAATAAAAGGGATCGCTCTGAATAAAAAAAAAGAGAGAGAGAGAGAGAGAGAGAGAATGTTGGAAGAAGGAAGTCTCAGAATAGTAATGAAGCTTTTAGAACACATGCTGGGATGATTACCAAGGAGGCTGGCCAGAGACATTTAGCAGGATTTCTGAGCTGCATTGAAGGGCAAGTCAAGCATCATGCCAGAAGTTAGAATATCTTTTGCTTCACAGGCTAATCCAAGAGGCAGCACTTTGGCCACAGGAACAGGGCCATAACTGTTCTTTTACCTTTGTTGTCTCATCTTGAACTTAGCCTACGATTGTATGGGAATTTATCCTGAGAACTTTGGGCATTGGGACATATCAGTTTTAATTCTTGAGAGTCACTACTGGAAGTTCTACGAGTTAGCTAGAGGATATAGAGTCGTGAGTATGAGTTTAGTGTCCCATTCGGGTCATGTGACTTTAGAATATTGATTCCTTGTGAAAGATCACACGAAATTCAGTTTCAATGTATCTTCCCCAAAGGAGAGATGTTATATACTAATTCATTAGAGTGACTCTTTCCCCCTACCTCCCTGCCTATACGCCTTCACCAGGATCCCCGCAGTTCTTCACTGATCCAGAAGTTTGTTATGTCAGAAGTAGAGGGTTAAATCTGATCAAAAAAGCATATTCATGAGCTCCATGACTTTCTCTTAGTTATCAAGACAAATTTTAGAAATATTACGTATCAAAATATCACGGTGGCAAGGCCTTAAGGCCCTATTTATTTTATTTGCTGAAAGTAGTAAGTGCTCAACTAATACTAACTCACTGTGATCCTTTCTTTATGCTTGATGACTTAGTCACAAATATTTCTGTATATCAACACCCCTCAAACCCAGTGGCTTAAAGCAACATAATGTATTATTACTCACATGTCTGTGGTCCAGCTGGGTTTCAGCCGCTCTGGGTTGTGTTCAGCTGGGCAGCATTGCTCTATATCTTCTTGGAGTCAACAGGCTAGCCTGGGCATATTCTTATGGCAATGACAGCAAGCAGAAACATGTGAGACCTCTTATGGCCCAGACATGAAGCTGGCACACCATCACTTGCCCATTTATCATTAGCGAATGTAGGTCACGTATCCAAGCTCAAAGTCAGGGGGCAAGAAATGTATACTCAGCCCATGATGAGGCCATGGCAAAAGGATTTATGAATGGACGAGTAAAATTGGGGTTGATAATGCAAACCACCACACATAACAATGAACACTCTGACCTAACGCTGCTAATTTCTCATACAGGGCTCAGGAAACTCCTTGGAAGTTACTCAGCCTCTGTGTGTAGAGAACCAGGGTGCACAGGCTTTGTTTGATGTTGGTGGTGGTGGTGGTGGCGGCATATTGTTTGGTTTTATTTTAAATGGACAATCCAGAGCAGAAAGGCATCTCTAACATAGATGTTATTTATGACTCAGATTACACTTGAACTAAATCTGTATGATTTCATGCCTGGGACTAAAGTGACAAACAATATACAAGAATGACCAAGGAGAATGAGGTCTGCAATTAGAAAGATCTGGAGTACAGATCCAGCTCCCCTACTTTTTAGCTGATAACTTTTCAGCCTAGCCTTAGCAAGTCTTCCTCATCGTGAAATGAGGACATCAATGGTGCTCATCTCTATGTATGAGGTTGTTGAAGCAAATGAAATAACCCGCACATGCCTGGCACAGAGTCAATGATCCAGAAAGATGGTTATTAGTATTTCCATAGAAGTTGTCACAGAATGTAGGGGACATACTCGAGCAACAGGAATAAGAAATTAGTCTTGCAATGAGACTCAGAATGTTTTCAGAGGTATTGGATGTTTGGGAAGGATTTTTCTAGTCAGTGAGGTAATTAAAAGATAACCTGAGGGCAAATCATTGCTACATCAAATGAATGAGAATGATCAAGTTGTCATGATAGCAGAAGACTTTTGAATGGATAAACTTTTTAGAAATTTTCACATGTCCTCTACTCCTGCTCATGAAGGTTGGTAGGTATAATCTTGTCACTCTGTCCAATGCCCGTGTGACATCCACGTTTTCAGTTTCCCTTGAAACCATATTCTAAAAAGTAAATGAAGGCCAAAAGAGACATGAAATTTGGGTCCTTTGTGACTAGCAAAGCTGATAAAATGTCCAGTCACTAGAAACTAAAATGCAGCTGCAAATAGCATCCGTTAAATTAAACTACAAAGTAATTTTCCTCAAATGCTATTACACTATAGGTTTATAAAAAATTATGTGTGCCATATAGATAAACACACTCTATTTGTTGTCGTCGTTGTTGTTGAAGATACAGTGATTTAAGTTCTAAACCATGAAAATGTTATGTTACAATAAAAGGCCACTTTCAACTTTGCCATTTAGAGGCTCACTTATTGTTCGTAACTCTTATAATTGAAGCCTTATTGTATTATCTTGCTGCACAGCGTGATTTCCTGTTATTTGTCTAATGTTTTTTAAAGAACAGTAATTTAATAACTATAGTGATATTCATCCTTAGCTCCCAACAAATTTGCTATTTCATGAAGCCTGCTTACAAAACCCAGTTGTCGTCAATGTGTATTCCATGCTTGCCATGAGGTGACTTTGAAAACAATGCTGAGCAGAAAAATAATCCCAAGGCCCTGTGATGTTACTTTTAAAAAGAAAAGAACTTTAAATTTTAGGGCATTACAGTTTTATTTCTCTAGAAAACACTTTTAGTTTATATTTGCTCTTAAGAAAATTGACTTTACTCCTTCCTCATAGAAAAATCTGAGCCGTGTAGTTCAGTTCCAGAGAAACATTGTTAAGTTTTATTGTCTACACAACACACAAATATCTTAGTACCATACTGTCCAGAGAAAACCAAACAAAAGTTCTAAAACTGTAAAAACATATTGAAAGTAAAGATCAAATATAACTTTTGAAGAAAAAATATGAGCTATTTACACTTCTATTTCAGATTTTGCAAGGCAGTTGATGTGTTTCAGTAATTATTTAATTTACTGAGTAAGGAAGAAGAGACACAAGAGAACTATTTTATCCATACAATCTCCTTAGTTATACTCACACCACAAATTTGGAGCTTAGGATAAGTAGATATCAGAACCCTAAACTGATACAGTATTTGCATATTTTTTAAATGTCCTTTTGAATCCTTGAGAGCCACACATCAGATCTAGGGCATTTTGTTTAATCTCTTAATAATATCTTCAATAAGTCTCATGATCGAGACACTTTGTTGGACCATGGACTTTACTATGCCCACATCTTCCATTTTGTAGCTTTTACATTATTCTGCCATATGTAATTATGGAAACAAATAATCTGCCATAAACACTAGGACAGAATGCGTTTGTTTAGTCATCAAACTGTGATAGAAGATTATGGAGGACAGAGGTTGTTATGCAGTGACACCATGCTGGGAGAGCAGGAATGGACTTTCCTGGGAATTATAGCAACCACCATTCCTCCTCTATTTCTTTTATATTTCTCTTATATTTCAGTATAGTACACTTCTTTTTTTTTTTTTTTTTTTACACTAAAACATTTTTTTAATGTTTATTTTTGACAGAGAGACAGAGTGCGAGCAGGAGAGGGGCAGAGAGAAAGGGAGACACAGAATCCGAAGCAGCCTCAAACTCACCAACCCTGAGATCAAGACCTGAGCCGAAGTCTGACATTTAACCAGATCATGACCTGAGCCAAAGTCTGACGTTTAACCAAATGAGCCACCCAGACGTCCCTTACTTTTACTTCTAATGTAGTTTATGATCCTAAATGGCACTTGCCAGTTATTTTAGGCAGAAAATATAACTGAATTTTTCTAAACAGATTAAATAAGCCCTTTAATGATAGTAGTAATTATTTTGAAAAATTTTTAAAGGATTAAATTTATTCAAATGGGTCGGTCATCTGGAAGTCAAAGAAAAACCATATTTTTCAACTCTACTTACTATAATTTCTTTCTCAAAGAACAAGAATTCAGACATTTCCTTGTTATTTGATTTTATTTTATTTTGCAATTATCTTACAATTTTAGCTGATTGAACCTCATTTTCCATGAGTTTCAGGAAAGAATTCACGGCATTTGGCTGAACCAAGTTCGAGTTTTTAAGTTCACATTTTGGGTGCATTGTCTTCCCATCGAGAGCCATTTGATTCTGTGGAGTTCCAGGGTGGTGGCTACCCCTTCAACAGGATCCATTTTCTTGTTTTACATTTGATGGCTGAAATCTTTAAAAAAACTTTTTAGGGGCGCCTGGGTGGCGCAGTCGGTTAGGCGTCCGACTTCAGCCAGGTCACGATCTCGCGGTCCGTGAGTTCGAGCCCCGCGTCGGGCTCTGGGCTGATGGCTCAGAGCCTGGGGCCTGTTTCCGATTCTGTGTCTCCCTCTCTCTCTGCCCCTCCCCCATTCATGCTCTGTCTCTCTCTGTCCTCCAAAAAATAAATAAACGTTGAAAAAAAAAAATTAAAAAAAAAAAAAAAACTTTTTAATGTTTATTTACTTTTGAGAGAGAGAGAGACAGAGTCCAAGCGGGAGAGGGGCACAGAGAGAGAGACACACACACACACACACAGAAGTGGAAGCAGGATCCAGGCTCTGAGCTGTCAGCACAGAGCCCGACCTGGGGCTCGAACCCACAAACCGTGAGATCGTGACCCGAGCCGAGGTCAGGCGCTTATCCAACAGAGCCATCCAGGTGTCGCGGATGGCTAGGCCTTTAATTGGTTCTGTTTGTTTTTGTCAGATCTGCAGGCAAACTCTTCAAAGTTACCTTATTCCATCACACGAACGCGTGTAACTGGATGGCCAGAGGAGTGTCCATAGAGCCCGGGGCTGCGAACGCGCACGGCTCACGGGTGTGTTGCCAAGCATCCGCTCCCTTCTTAATGAACACTTGTTCCATGATCACCTTTGGAGTGACGAGCGTTGGCTGGAGTGGCGGTGCCCGCGGCCTTCACTTGCTGGTAGTGACCAGCAGCAGAACCAAAATCAATCTCTGTCAGGCTTGTAATGGAGCACTTCCCTAATTTATGAGACGGTTTTCCCATTAACAACAAAATCTTGAGAATTAAATAAAAACAGACCTTCACAAGTGCTGCCGCCTAGGTGAACGTGGGATAAACATTGATAAATGCGTGTGCCTTCTGCAGGCCTGACTTTGAAAAATTCTGTGTCAGAGTTTTAGGTCACATTTTGACAACAATTAGGAACACTGAAATAAATAGTTGGCAATTCTTCTTTGTTATGACAGGAGATGTAAAGCCATCTTTACCAAGAAAAAGCTTATTTTGTGAATATGAATTGTATTACAGAGGGGCTCAGCCATCTTGCTGCGACTGCGGATCTGGAGGCACTTCTGTTATAAACCAGAGTAGAATTCTTTTGAAGATTTGAAAATTTTGGTTAAGCTGTTTTCACCTCATTATTTGTAAAATTCCTGTGCCGCTGTAATTCCATACTTCATACAGAACTCACAAAATGGTCTTTTAAAAAAGTTAAATGTCTAGCTAAAGTTTATTTTTAGTACAAAACACATATCTAGCTATGTTTCATGAAATGTTCTGAGAAAATCTGAATGACTCAAGAGTGCTGGCTGAAATGCTAAGCCCTTAAAATTTATTGTAATTTGATCTAATTTATAAACCTCAAAGATTTACCTGTTAGTAGCATAATCATGAGGTCATGTCTTTGATTGTATGCATCTGTGTATGCCCATCGATCTGTGTCCCGTAACCTGCAAGAAGAAAGCGACGTTTAATGGGCTGGACTGGATCTCAATGGTTGTAAAACTACTAGCCCATCTGGTAAGAAATTTGGACTATCTGCAGCTACCAATCGATTATCTCATTGAGTTTATCAATTTCTTTAAAAACTGTTTTCTCACTTTGCATCTCATACAGTCATTGCATTTGTCTTCCCCAGGACTTCTCTGAAGAAAACAAATCAAAACTAAGTAAGTAAATAAGTAAATAAATAGCTTTTAAAAATCTATTTAAGAATAAGAGTAAAATTACTGAAAATTAAAATGTAATATGCAGAGCACCTGTGCGGCTCATGTTGGTTAAGCACCTGACTTTGCCGCAGGTCATGATTTTGGGGTTGGTGAGTTTGAGCCCTGTGTCTAGCTCTGGGCTGACAGCTCAGAGCCTGGAGCCTCCTTCGGATTCTGTGTCTCCCTCGGTCTCTGCCCCTCCCCTGCTCACGCTCTGTCAGTCTCTATCAAAAATAAATACATATTTAAAAAATTTAAATGTAATATGCATAATCCATGAAATTAGAACTGTTAATAAATATATATATATATTTACATATTTCATGCATAAACAGACCCTCATAACATATTGTGTAATTTAGGTGATCTGGGTTACAATAACAATCACACATGCCACGTAGGATCGTATACACCTCATACTGTGTTCCCGGGTGCTGAACATGCAGGCTTAGGGGAATGACTCTTCTCCACATGATTCATGGCCTTCAGGTACCTTCCATCCTGTGGTTTCACCACCCACTAGGGCCAAATTATCCAGCCTAAGAAGAGCAAACACAGAGCATGGGAAGTATATTCACATCCTAAAGTCCTTTTCCTAGAAACAGCATGCATCCCTTCCTTTCTCAGTGTATTGACTAGGTGACAGTCACATGGTCACAGCTAACTACAAGCCCAGCTGTTACACCTACTAGGAAGAAGAGGAGAACACAGAATTGTTCTGCGACACTTACGTAAAGATAAAAAAGTTTTCTTTCTTTTTTTTTGTTTAAAACAATAGAAATTTATTCTCTAACAGTTCTGACAAGTAGAAGTCTGAAATCAAAGTGCCTACAAGGCCATGCTCCCTCTGAAGGAGCTAGGGAAGAATCTTTCCTCACCTCTTCCAACTTCTCCTGGCAACTCTTGGCATTCCTTGGCTTGTGGCTGCACAACTCCAATCTCTGCCTCTGTCCTCACATGCCTTCTCTCCGTGCCTCTGTTTCTTTTCCTCTTCTTGTAAGGATGCCAGTCATTGAATTTAGGGCCTTCCCTAGTCTAGTATGATCTCATCTTGATCCTAACTAATCGCATCTCCACAGACCCTGTTTCTAAATAAGATCACATTCTGAGGTTCTAGGTGGACATGAATTTAAGGGGGGACACAATTCAACCTACTACATACTTTTTACAAAATTATCCCCTGACTGCCAAGAATTACCCTTTTCAAAACCCAACTCTGACTACAACCCTCCCTGCATGAAATCCCATGGTCACTTACCATGACACCAGATGACAAAATAAAGCCCAGATTCCTTAGTATTAGGGAATGAGCTCAAAAAGAGTTTGGCTTCTGTTCTCAAGGAGTTTCTAATCTGTCTGGGACATAATTGATAACAATACAATGGCGCGAATAGTGAGCCTGGCAGCTAGTTTTACAGCACACTACATAATATCAAATGCTTAAAAATAGTGCCTACTATGTGCCAGGCCTGATTTTAAACACTCACTACACATTAGCCCCATGAACCCTCACAGATAACCTTATAAGATAGCTGCTATTATTACTTCCACTTGATATATGAGGAAACTGAGGCAATAAGGGCCAAGAACTTGCCCACGATCATACGTTAAGCAGTGTAGAGGGGAGTCCTGGCATTCAAACTAGTTAAGGCCAGCACCAAAAAATGTGCTTTTTATTTTATTTTATTTTATTTTATTTTATTTTATTTCATTTTATTTTTATTGAAGCATAGTTGACCAAAAAATTCTAATTTCAATTTCTATTTTACCTACCCTGAAATAAACTATTTGGCAAACTCTTACACCTGGAGTGCAACAGTGATTAAGAAAAGAGGCGTGCAGAGTGTCTAAAATAGATATTGTAAAGTACATGAATTAAAATACTTGCACTTTACATGTAACAGAGCCATTCAAGTGGCCACTCAGATTCTAATTCGTTTTTGCTCTTTGTGTAGATCTGACATGTGCTACTTGGTTTTCTAGGCTATCATAAATGAAAAGAAATGAGAATGAGAAAAACAAAAACAAAAACAGATGTTGCCATACACATGTACCCTGAAAACAGCCTTTTATGTGAGGAAGACTGTAAGACAGGTAAATAAATACATTAACAAGTCAACTGATCAATCAATCCATCATGATAGTTTGAAGCTATTTAGTAGGTGGTCACACTGGCTACCTATCAATATTATGTCCTTCTTGAAGCCTTTCTTGATTCTGTTTATCAGAATCATCACTATCTCCTCCAGGCTCTATACCTCTCAATATTTTTTTTTCATTCATTTTTGAGAGAGAGAGAGAGAGAGAGAGAGAGAGAGAGAGAGAGAGACAGCACAAGCAGGGGAGGGGGCAGAGAGAGAAGGAGACACAGAATCCGAAACAGGCTCCAGGCTCTGAGCTGTCAGCATAGAGCCTGATGCGGGGCTCGAACTCACGAACCACGAGATCATGACCTGAGCTGAAGTCAGATGCTTCACCGACTAAGCTACCCAGGCGCCCTTCGATATTTTTTTACTTTACTAGGGCATTTATAACACTTTCTCTTTTTCTAAACTATAAGCTTTTGTACAGTAAGCATGATTTAATTTTTTTTTAAATCTTTCCTCACTCTGTTCTTAGAACAATGTTTGCCATGAAAATAGGAGAAATGGATGAACCAAACCACATTCCAATAATATCAGATGAAATCTTGCATTATAGCAGGGGGACGTACAAAAAGTGACATACAATGCAATTTAGAAATAGATGTTCAGATTACAAGTTTGTTTCCCTTAGATAAGTAAATTTTGAGTTATCGGGAAAGTTTCTCTACCAGTATATAGTATATATTCTTTATGTAGTATACAGTATATCAGTTATATATTCAAAAGCATATGTAATATTATACATAGCCTCAACTTCTTATACCATTTGAACATATAAAAATAGAAATGATTCCAGGGCCAAGTTGACTATTACATGACTTTCATTGTACCATAGTTTAATTAGAGCTTGCATAGCATAAATATAGACCTAAGGAAATGAAAGATTATGAGCTAACCATTCCACAGATTCCCTTTGGATCTTAAGCACCATCTTTCACCACTTCCAAGAACGGTTAGAGAAGACACATAAAATCTGGCAGGAAGTTTTGGTATGTTCTGAAATTTATAACGAATTCAAGGATCCTGGGATACAACACAGCAGTGAAATGTCCATTTATAAGTCATCACCCCAAATGCTTCAAACTCATCGCCAGAAATGGAAAGAGTGTGTGTTCAGATTGCCCAGCTCCCGAGTAACCATGATGGTTTTGAGACAAAGCAGCCTCATATTTCTCACATCTACAAGTGCCAGCCAAACTTTCATTAGTCAATTGTTTACTCTTCTGTATGTCTTAAATTCTGCAAAGTAAACACAATTGTCCTATATGGGCTACATTTCTTTCTTTACATACTGTACTGTCATATTTACAAAGAGTTCTTTATTATGAATATTTCACTAAAAAATCACGTTGATAATTTTTCTATTTCAAGAAACATTGTTTCTGTCAAATCTTTTATCTGTTTTGTGGATAAACATATTTACTTAATCTTTGGGGGCCTGGAGTCATCATAACTTCTGTAGACGAAAACATAATCAAGTATGCTATTCATAAAATGTTTAGGATATAAAAAATATCTCTATTGATACCACAACTGAACTACACATCAAACTAGTTGCTAAGTCAAAGATCCCATAAGGATAGAAAATATCATTTGTTTTCCTGAAAATGTCAAAAGTATGGCAAACAGAGAGACTTCAGTTTTATTAACTTTTAAAGGCAGAAATGTGTTAAGCTTGGATGACACAATGCCGGACTTTTTTTTTTTTTTCCTTTAAATATAAATTAAAACTGCTAATATATAAACTCCCTGAAGAATGAGGTTTATAATAGAAGTAGAAACTGACCCTTAACTATAACGGCACTGCCGGATGCCGTTATAATAAGCTCCCCTAGATGCCATGGTGTAAATGTATTAGCTGTACTAAGAGACCCACTCCTGCTATAATTATGTTAGGAACCAATAAGACAGCTCAGAAATCAATATGCTAAGACAGATAGAGTAAAGGACCATGGCCAGCCCACTGGGAATAGATTAGTCTGGCAGGTCCCTAGCTGAGTCATGAAGAAGGGATATCTTTGCTGTTGTAGAAAGCCATTAATTGTAAATTTTCCTGAACAAGGAACTTGAAGGGAAAGCTTAGACTGCGTTGTTCATACCACTCAATGAAAACTGTAACTCTTATTGATCAAGAGTTAAGCTTTTTATTCTTATTTCAAAAATCCAACGGTGCAAAAATCTAAATGTTCAGAAGGATTTTTGAAGCTTTTCCCACAGTGCAACTGAAACTCCTCCTTGGTTGTTAATTTGTTTCAATATTTTTAAAACTTCTAGACTAGATCAATAAAATCATATTTAGACAGTGGCCTTCCACACTGACAAGTTTACTGGTATGACATCAATTATCTAAACGATTAATACACACATGTCATACAATATGATGAGAAGAGATACAGTCTTTGCCAAATTTTCTACAAGCTGGCAATTACCTGACGATTAAATATTACTGGGTTGAATACTAATAAGGAGAAAGAGCTGTTGCAACTTACTTTAACAATATCTAATTGAGTTTCCTTAATACTGTTAGTTTTATCGGAGTAATTTTCTTAGTAGGCAGAAGCAGTATAATTTAATAATATTGCTAAGAAAAAGAAAAAGAAAGGAGACAGAGGAAAGAAAAAAGAAAGAAAGAAAGAAAGAAAGAAGAAAGAAAGAGAAGGAAGAAAGGAAGGAAGGAAGAAAGAAATAAGAAAACAAAAGGCCAACCTTTTGTGGTTACAGTTTGGCACATCTGCTCATGTCCAATCAAGCTTTCAAACACAGAGTAGTAAACAAAAGCAGCGATCAAGCAAGGACAAAGTCAGACACATAAGTGGTTTGAATGAGTGTGCAATTTCTGCCCATATGACCATCCTGACACAATTGCTCTAATTTTCTTTCCAGAAATGACTGATAAAAGATTTAGGTAATTGCTATGGAGACAGACTTCCTTCCATCACTAGGTATCTTGAATAATACAGCCTCAGGGTCATAAGATGGAGTGTCAGTTTCTGCAGAGTCCTAAATTAATACTTGTCCCTGCTTTAGCTACACTTCCTGTACATCTAATGAAGTGAATGTAATTTATTTTGACAATGTATTGAAAATCACTTGATCAAATGACTATTCTATAATGAACACAAAAGGCAATATAGCCTTGGAAACTATAAACTCCAAAATAACATAAATACACATCAATTTCTCAAAGCATATTTTTTTCTAAAAACTGTATGTAGTCAGAATAAATATGAAACAAAATAGTTTATAAAAACATAATAATTCATGTAGATGTAAAAAAAATGTGGATTTCTCTCTGATGCCTAAGATTGACCTATCTCCATTCAGCACATGACCTTGTCCCCTCTAATCAAACTTAATTTATCTGGCTGATCTTTGCATTTCTAACTGTTAGTAGCACACAGAAAGAAGAATCAGAGAGCTACGAATCGCGTAGTAGTTAAAGGAATTTCTGAAAATATCATAGATCAGCCCCCTCAGAAATTTTATCTTCATGCATAGTCAATTTACAGGGGAATCTTTAAACACCTCCACTAAAACTTCATAACATCAGGCAAACTTTAGTTTGGAGGTCTCTTGAATATTATGAAGTTTTCAGTACTTAATGAAATCAGCTGTGTGTTAATGAAAACTCCCTATAGTGACATCATAAATAATTAGAAGGTTACATAATTTGTTAAAAGACATACAATGCTAGACTAATGTAAAAGTTTCTTTGTCAACATGAAAAGCTTTCTTAGGTTTTCTGATGAAACTTTTACTTTTTCCCCTGATGGAAAATATTACTTGAGATCTGAAAACACTAAAACACTTGATTTATGCATATATCCAATTGTACCAGAATCAAATTGCATGATTTTCTTTTTCTTCAGAAAACCAGCAGAACATCTTGGAAATCGGCAGGGGTAGTATAATTGAAATATTTAGTCTTCATTAACAGGAAATACGCTTGGTACCATCTTGGCAAGAGGGCAAAGCAAGGCAAGTGTTTGTACAGTGGCACTGTGAAAGTACAATGTAGTGTTTAAATACAGCCAGGCAGAAGCCAGTGGATAATGCTCAGTAATGGGTTAATCAATACTTATTATGGTTTTATTGGTTCACTAAAGAGAGAACAGAACCTAGTGAGCACAGAGTCGAAAAAATCACTGCATCTGATCTAGATAACATCTACTCTCCCTAAGGGATTTCCCTATTCAAGAATCCAATTTACCATGCCTGATTGACAAGGATTGGATCCTAGGGAATCACATAACTCTTTTTAGGACCCAATAAAATCCTAATGGATTTGTCTGACTGGCCAGGAGACTTCTAGTTTTACTAAACTGGGGTGGTTTGTTGCAATTAGCCTTTATTCCACTTGCAGTTGAAAAACTAGCCTATTAGGAATCATCGCCCCTCTATAAATGCTGGAGTCATGCTGGGATGTGCCCAGTGGAAGGAGGTACTGTGCTATATAAAAGAAGGCTCTTATGATAGATTGTAAACATTTGAAAGCATCTGAAAAAATGGTAATCAAACAAGATTCAAATGAAAAAGAGGAAGAGTCCAACTAAATCGCATGCTTAAAATCCATTCATTGGTCACTTAGCCTTTACAATGCATTTCTCATTCGGGTAACGGACACAGAAAAGAAACTCTCTGTTTGAAAGCACCTTTGAAATGTGTACCTTTTGCTGAGCTTCCCCTTTAATACCTGGTTTGAAAAAAAAATCACTCTGTCACAACAAAAATCTTGCAGATAGTTGTCCCTGTACCTGCTCTTTTTTTCCTAGACATAATGTTTTTACTAAGTAGTTAACTTGTTCAAGCACACTGGGTTTTGATCATGGCACACTATCTTCTTGGCTCTTAAGAAGTCAGAAAACAGTGGGAGTGTGATGAGACTTGAAATCCAGGCCGAACCACAGCTGAAGAAGAACTGTTAAATAATATAAATCGTATTTTGAAGCAAACATTGCTTTCATATAAAAATTACGCGTGCAACCCATTTCATCTCTAGAATTGTGCCTGCTCTTTCAAAAGGCATAAGTGATGCTTTAAATGTGTTTGAATTGAATGGATTTCATAATCAGAAATACATTCGCGTATGAAATGTCTTTGAATAGACGTCATGAGTTACTCTGTTCCCCTTAGACTTGGAGGGAACTTAATGACATTCAGAGAGCTCACATGGGCTCACATGACCAGCACGCTGGGCCCTAGTTTCCAACACCAAAGTCTCCAGCCAGAAAGCTATGTTAATTGAGTACAAAAGATCCATTTCCAATAAAGATGTATGACTCTGTGGTAATAAATGTTGAAACCTAGAGAAGGGACACATAAACTTCATGTGTTTAAACATACGAAATGATTTAAATACAGGTGTAGAATATTATCACATTTAACTTTATACAAATCTTCTAATCATGACATTCAAACTCAGTGATTGTGAAGAAGACAAAACAAAGATAAGATGTCAATATAATATAATATAATATGATAATATGATAATTACAGAAGAAAGTTGAGAAAGACGGGCAGAAACAAAAGAAGATAGGGATGTAGAAGAAGAAAGCAATTGAATTGAAGGATATTGATAAAATATTAGCATGATTGTTTCTTTAAGTAAAATTATGAGTCACTTGATTTATTTATTATTTTGCTTTACTCTAGTTTTTAAGTGAAAACACTTTTGTGTGTGGATAAGAAAAATATAAATTTCATTAATAACTAAAAAGTGATATGTGGTTAAGTACGATGATATGGAAATTATAACTGTAAACATTCTAATTCTAAGGAGGCTGTAGGTGGTCTCAAAAATGTTGCAGTGATTTTTTTTACATTTGTTTATAATTATGGTCCCTGCTGTCGCTCTGGGATTTAAATGATGTATTGCTGCTGGTTAAGAGTTTAGCAGAATTTTATTTTAGACAGTATTGATTGCTTGCCCATGTGTAATTTGCTAATTAATACTGTTTACTTTTCATTTGCTGCCAATTTTATTTAATCTATAACACAACCAGCAGTGTTTCATTCACAAGTTACAATAACATAATTTTCACTTTTAATATAAAATTTCAATCTTAAAATTCAACACATTTTTCTTCAAAATCATCAATACAGCTGGTTAGAGAAAAATTAAAAGGATTCCAGTTCAAAATGATCTGAGCCCTGTGTTTGTCTATCTTGTCTTATGAACCTCAATTTTAATGTTAGCACAGTGATGGCTAAGTATATGATCCCGTAAAAAAACCTACAAAAATTAGGCCTAAGTCTGAAAATTAAAAATGGAAAAAATTCTGAAACCCAGAAAATAAATGAAAACATGTCAAAGGATGAATTCAGCAGACTTGAGATAAATTGTATTTTCCAAAAGTAATCAGAGCATTATTTCCAATTCCAGAACTTTTCTATTCCCTCATAAAATTGCATAGTCTATTTTCTCTAACTTGAAATTGTGGGGATCTATTTCACTGTGGATATATGGAATATGGAAGATATGTTATATAACCTGGTAATATGTATGTATATATAACCATATGGTTATAAAAGGTGATGCGGCTTTTGTCTGGATCTTGAATATTTATATCTCTAATCTATCTATCTATCTATCTATCTAATATATATATAATATCTATAATATGTATAATATATATCTAGTGGAATATAATATATATGTATATATATATGTGCGTGTATGTGTGTGTGTGTGTGTGTGTGTGTATATATATATATATACATATATATACACACACACACATCTGGTTATAAAAGGATGTGGCTTTTTTCTCGCTCTCATCTTAGAATGCTTGTCCATAGAACCTAGTTCCATATTGTGAAGAAACCCAGGTCAAATGGAAAAGCCATGTGTAGGTGTTCCAGTCAACACACCCAGCTGAGGTGTAGCTGACAGTCAGCATCACTTGGCAAATTTGTGAACATGTAAGTCTTCAGGAGAGTCCAATCCCTATCCTTTGCTCTGACTGATGCCAAATGGAACAGAGCAATAAGCTATTTCTGTTAAGCCTTCACTGAGTTGGGAAATCGTGATCAAAATCAATGCTACTTTTGTTTTAAGTCACCAAGTTTTGAGGTAGTTTTTAGGTAGCCATAGATAACTGGAACCAATTTTGTTAATTAGAAATAGGGCACCATCATCATGAAATGTAAAACATGTTGCTTGGGGCCCAGGTAGCAAGTAGAAGCTGAAAGGCCTTTGAGGAAAGTGTTAGGGAAAGATTAAAGAGCCTTGCAGAGAATATTAATAGATTCTCCATAATACTGTATGGCACTCAGGGGAGACTGTTAGTGATGATTTAAAAGATATGAAGAAAATATTATTGGGGGCTGGAGGAACAGGAACCCTTGTTACATAGAGGCAAACAGTGTCAGCACACTTTGCCTTTGATAACGTGGAAGATAGAAAGCAAACCTAATGAATAGGATGACCTAGCTAAGGAGGTTCCTAGGGAGACTACTTAAAGTGCCATGTGGGTCCTTCTCACTGGTTTTGATAAAGAAGTGAGTTGAAAAGTTATTTTTGTTTTGTTTTGTTTTCAAGTGAAATTAGAAGGAGATATAAACTGCCAGATCTTACTGAGTTCAATTTTTTTAAAAAAAATAATAATATTACTGGCCTCCCCAAGTCCTTCAAGTGAGAATGAACTGCAGAGCAAATATTAAATCCAAGGTGGGAATATGGCATCATTTGAATGCCTCTTAAGATTCAAGAATTGCTTCAGAAATTCACTCAGTCGAATAAAGTCCTCTAGTAATCTTAAACGTGCAGATCACAGGCTTCTGTTAGAAGTCTAACAAGAAGCCAAAAATGGAGGAGATCTTACCTAAAACAGTTGTTGGTTATGACTTTGGCTAGATGAACAACAATAAGATTCATTTAAAAACCCACTGCATTTTTAAGGGAATTGTGCAGTTGAAAACACTGCTGCCTTGTACTTAATTGAACAGTGACAGTACAAAATGAAAAATGACCTTTAGGTCTCTGAACCACTATAAGATAAAGCAAGCTGATGAAACTACTCAGCAGCAAATAATAACAATTCTTTATGGAAAAGAAAGGATGACTCCGAAGGAAAAACCAAGAGCCTAAAGGTCAGAACAAAAACCTGTGAAGAATCATTCCTAGGCAGGAGTACTAAGCCCTAATAAATGAACTAGAAAATGTGCTTCGATAGATTTCAGAATTATTATGGAACAGTGAATATAATGTGCCACTCACTACCCCCTCTTTTGGTGGTATACACACAAATTGCCAGCCACGTGAGGGAAGCCATCTTGGACATGAGCCCTCAGCTCCAGCTGAGCCACTTTAGCTATGCAATGGACACAAGAAATTAGACATCCGTGCCAGATCTTGCCCAAAATGCCAATTTGGGAATAAATAAATTATAATTGTTTTTCATGCCACTATAGTTTGGCATGGCTTTTTATGCAGTATAAACATCCAGAACAGCATTGGTAATGAGAATAATATATATAATAACAGGGGCGGGGTGGGGGGGCAGGCAAGGCATTTACAAAGAAGTTAAGAATCAAACTGACATTATGGGGAGCCTGGGTGGCTCAGTTGGTTGAGCCTCTGACTTTGGCTCAGGTCATGATCTCGTGGTTTACAGGTTTGAGCCCCACATCCGGCTCTGTGCTGACACTTCGGAGCCTGGAGCCTGCTTTGGATTCTTTGTCTCCCTCTATGATCCTCCCCCACTCACGCTGTCTCTCTCTCCTTCAAAAATAAATAAACATAAAAAAAATTTTTTTTAAAGAATCAAACTGACTTTAGATTTCTCTTTAGCACACAAAATTGTGAAATACATTAGACCAAGGCGTTTCAAGTTCTGAAAGAGTAATTTTAAATTAAGAAAATAACTCTTTTTAAAGCCCATATATATAGCTTGTAAGTTCTGAATCTATTTACTTTCATAATTAATCTTTGAAGGATTTTCAATGAATTCAGTATTCAATCCAAAAAATTAATACTTCATATGTTCCATGTGTTTAATACTCTCTCTTTTAAGAGAGCATGAATAACCTCAGTGAAAAAAAGTTCCTTTCTTTTTTTTTCCCCAGCATTGATCAGGTAAGACAGGGTTAGTTAATGCAGGTTGAAAAACATGTCCATTTAGGTGGCACATACTTCTCCGAATGTGTTCTTTTCACAGAAACTAAACCAAATGATAACACATAATACATGATCAATTAATTTGCCATTGTACTGCATTAAAGATTTATTTCTTTTTCTTTCCTTTCTTGTTCATACCATAAGACTATGGATTTTTCAAAGCTAATCCTGTGTCTTTCATAGTATTTTCCTTATAGATCTCAGTGCTCTGCTATGATAATAAAGGAAGACTATAAAAAATAAATAACAAACTAGGGATAAAGTCAGGAAGGTGATTAGACTTGGAGAAGGGGTAGAATTTCCTCTGACTGAAGCCATGCTTTTGCCTACTTGCCATGTTTTTGATTGTTCAGAAAATGACACTAAGCACAGCATCCCTATCAGAGTTGCAGAAAGATAGCTCATTTCTGAGCTTTACTTTTGGTTCAGCCAAAGCACAGCTGCCTCAATACATCTAATTACTGCAGTAATTAAAGTTCTTACCTTACCTGTGTAGTCAAGGACACAAGGACTTCTAATGGGAACAAATCTAGATATAAAAGCTTGCTGTCAATTAGCCCTGATGGCTTGAAAAAATAATGAAGGACGATGAGGGTTGAGTTACAGCTCTGTACAATAACAAATATAGTAATTCGGCACCTCTTTCTTTTCTTGGATTCTACCCAAGAGTTTGGGAGAAGAAAGACAAGATTATCTGGGTAATATGATCTTAAGACTATCAGTGGATAATGGTATCCTCCGTCAACTTTGCGCAGTGCTTACCTCTGACAAAAGATGGGACGGCTACAAATACAAGCCCTTCAATCTGAGAAAAACACAGCTGTTCAGTTTCTTGTCACAGATTCTGTCAATAGAATGTGGACCAAAAAAGGAGAAACGAAATGTGACTCTGCCGTGCGCAGGGTTTTTATGCTCAGCCCTCTTCCAGCAAAATCACCTTTCCTGATAAACTTAACTTTCACGAGCAGGCAATATGTTGAGAGTATATTTTGTCATTGTTGTTGTTTTAATCATTGCTTTTCTATTCTATCAGGAAATAGCCTGTAGTAAATGGTGGGGGGAGAAAAGTTGTAGAAAACTTTCATCCTTAGAAAATCCTGAAAGGATTGTGCATTCATTGATCTGAAAAATACAGATATGATATACATAACATTTGGAATGATGTTGCTTCTGTTGTCTTTAAAACTTGCCACTGGATGTTGAGGGTAATCTACCTCCTGTCTTCTCCCCTAGATTATAAAATCACCGAGACTACATTATGGACCAATCCCACAGCCTGGTGAGTAGCAAAATGTAGAACTTGACCTTTGCATTTATGTATTAAATTTTTGTTCTATAGATTAAAATTAATGCTAAACATTCCATTGGAAACAATCATTTCCACTTTTTTCTGTTTGTCTACTCTGTTCTTTTCCCCATTTTTCTCACTTTTATTGTACGAAGGAAAATGCAGTAGTATATTGTGATGGTTAGTTTTATATATCAATTTGTCTGGGATACAGTAACCAGTTTTTTTTTTCATCAGATGCCAATAGAGGTGTTGCTGGGAAGGGATTTGGTAGATATGGTTGAGATTTGCAATCGAGTGACTTTAACTAAAGGAGATTGTCCTTGATAATCTTGGTGGAGCCTCATCCAAATAATAAAGGCCTTCAGAACAAATTTCAGCCTTGCCAGCTCCCACGATTCCACCAACCAATTCCTTAAAATAAATCTGTGTGTGAGTATGTGTTTCTGAAGAATCCTGACTGATACATATGCTTAGGACACATGAAACTTTATGCTATATATTGTAAACTATGTAACAGATACTTCAGGAAATACCATGGGTTTTTCTATGTCTCCATGTTTGCCATTTCTTGTTTTCTGTTTTAATACCACATCTTTGTAGTCACGAATAGAAATGCAAACAGATATTTTTAAACCATCAACCTAAGTACTTTAAAAGAGTCAATATGAAAAACTCATAGAGCTAAACATTTTATTATATCAATTATCAATCAAGGTGCACTATTTTGTGCTTACGTATTGCTTCATAATTCTTTGGCAATTTTATATATTATTTCCTAACTACTGAAAATAATGCATTTCATCATCATACTATTTATTTTATTATTCTCAGTGACTACAAAAATATATATAGTAAATATTCATTCAATAAATTGTGCTTGAATTAAAATGAAAAAGACTTTTGCCAAGAAAAGCTATTATCCTAAATTTTGGAATATGATATACCAGAAGATAGTAACAGGAAATATACAAATGGAATGAACACATTTTTTGCAACAATAATTGAGCAAAATAGGTTCAAGATTATGAACAAAAAAACCCCCATGTGGTTAGTCAATTTGAAAATATTAGCTAGAATCAGATATTCTTAATTGTTTAAGAAACCTGAGAGAGTTATTAAAGTATATACAAAGTATGGTTATTTTTAATAGAAAAAAATAACATAAAAAATAAAAGAACCTGCCATTTTACTAAGAAAATATCTAATATAGAGGCTTATAAATGTTTTGAACTCAGAGTCCTGTACATCCTGAAGAATTATTGAGGACTCCAAAGAACTTTTTGCTTATGTGAGTTACATTTCTTAATACATGCTGTATTAGAAGTAAAAACAGGCACTTTAAAGATATTTATTTATTAATTAAATTTACAAAAGCAATACAAAACTCATGTTAACAAATAAAATATTTTATTAAACAAAAACCTATTCTCCAAAATTTAATAAAAATAGGTTTTTTCTTTTTTCTTTTTTTTTTTTTTTGTAGATTTCCGAATATCTTCAATACCTGGTTTAATAGAGAATAGATGGATTCTTAAATCTGCTTCTGTGCTCAGTCTATTGTGAGAGAACAAATCGTACATAGCTTCTGGAAAACTCACCATGTATTTCCGAGAAAATGAGTGAAAAGGCATAAAACCTCTTAGTATTATTATGAAACTAGCATTACCAGACCCCACTTTGAGAAGCACTGACCTCAATGCCTCTTTTGCATTTGATGCAAAGTCCATTCAGCCCATGCTGACAGCGGCCCGCATGCCATGATTACCCAACCAGGGGCTGTCTCCTTCTCTAAACCAGACCACACATTCATATATTTTTTAATGGAAGTCAGGGAAAAATACCGGATGCAAATTTGATCATGCCTTTTCTTTTGTTGTCCAAGTGTTGTCAAACAAATCCTAGTAGAAACTGCAATGCTTCCAGCTGTGACTACCTGAGAGAGAGAGAGACCATATCATCTTCCAAATGTTTTGGGGGTCTCAGACTGGATTTACTAGTCTAGGGATTAGGAATATTAGAGCTGCTTCCTTCTTCTGCTCCTCTCCTGAAGGGCCAACTGAGACACCATTTCAAAGGACAGAACTGCACGGGCCACTTTTAGGATTTCTCTTAGCAGATGCTAAAACAATGGTAACATCCCAGCAAAACTCTTCAGGCCCCTGGAGGAAGAGCAGTTTCCTGTTTTCTTGAGGGAGCAGAAGTGGTAAGCAAGCATGCTTTCAGAGCCACAAGACACTTTAGACGTATCATGTTTCAATTCCTTCTTGAAGATGCCCAACGTACCTTATGAAGGAAGCACAGCTTATAAGAAGGAAGGAATAATCATTAGAGAGCAGCCTACCCAGTGTCCTCCTCACGTCAGTATTTGGCAGTGCTAACCAAAGTTTTAACTTTCAGTGAGTTCTTTTGTTTCACAGAAATAGAGTCTCTATAAATTCATTGAAAGAAAAAAGAGAGCTTACTGTAGAACTCTGTGGAATCTAGGGACCTTTTGTTTCCTTTTCCCTCTCATGGGCCACATGACATGTCTGTCTGTTTCCCTCTAAATGTCTGCTGCCTTGTAACTTTGATTTGCCCTGATTCCTTCTGGTCTCATGACTCTTCTTTTTTTTTTTTTTTTTTTTAACGTTTATTTATTTTTGAGACAGAGAGAGACAGAGCATGAACGGGGAGGGGCAGAGAGAGAGGGAGACACAGAATCGGAAGCAGGCTTCAGATTCTGAGCCATCAGCCCAGAGCCTGACGCGGGGCTTGAACTCATGGACCGTGAGATCGTGACCTGAGTGAAGTCCGATGCTTAACCGACTGAGCCACCCAGGCGCCCCTCATGACTCTTCTTATACTCATCTACATCCCTGTTCAACTTCAGTATACTAAGGAATTTTCCATCTTTCTTTCGGTGCTTATAGGATATCATTTCTCTACGTTCTGCCTTCCGGTTTTGTTGAGTTTGTTGTTGAGAAGACAGGTGTTGAGCTGATTTTTTTTTTTTTTTTTTTTTGCTCTTTTCAAAATAATACCTTTTTTTTTTTTTTTTTCCCCTGCAGGAACTTTTAACATTTTCTCTTTATAATTGCTTAGTTGGAATTTTTTTCTCTAGCGTGCTTTGTATTTATTCTGCATGAGGTTCACAGTGATTCTTGAAGCTTGATGTTGTTGCAGAATTTTTTACCACAATACCCGGGATCCGTTGTCACACCCCTTTGAAACCTTTGAAAAATGAAGAGGTGCACACAAAATGAGCAGCAGGCCAAAGTTTATTAGAGTATAAGATTAGAAAGAAAGAATAGTCTGAAACCTTTCTTTACAGAGCGGGGACATTCAAAAGTGAATACCCAAGGACTATCTATAGGCAAAGGTCTTTGTTTTATAAGGTTCTGGTCAGCCCTCCCCCATGCCTTCCTCCTTGTTCCTTCTCACGTTCCACCCTTATTGGCTTGATAGCTCTAGGTGCTGGTTTGTCCACTCCTGATGGACTCGTTTCCATTGTATGAGGGGTGTTCTTTGGCCATACTTAGGTCTTTTGTCAAATTCCTGAGGGGAAACCTGAGGGGGAGTAGGTGGCCTCAGTTACATTAAGAGGAACCTTATGCGTGAGGGGGTTTTCTGTCGTCAGACACTCCCAGCATTGTTCCTAAATAGGTGTTTTCCCCCACCAGACCTCCAACCCAAATCTTTCCTTCTCTGCCTACTGAATATTATCTTCTCCAATCATAATATCATTTATCAGTTTCAGAAAATATTTATTAGGCATTATATTTTCAAACACTGCTTCTGCCCCATCTCTTTCTACAACTCCTGTGTCATGTGTGTCAAACTTTTTCAATATATCTTCTCTCTCTCGCTCTTGTTTTAACTGTATTTTCTTTTTTTCTTTTTCCACGCTTCTTCTGGATATTTTTCTGTCCTACATTTTATGCAAGTAATTATCTCTGTATGTGTGTTCAATCTAACGTTAAGCACACCCAGAGTTTTAAATTTTATTTACTGAATTTTTTAGTTCCTGAATTTTCATTTGCTTTATTTTGGATATTCCAGTTCTCTGTCAAATTTCTCAATCTACTTAGAAATCCTTAAGCTTAACAAGTTCAGTCATTTAGAGTCTGTCTCATGACTCCATTTTCTGGACTACCTAAACCGATAGGTTTCTACTTGCATTGTTCTCCTATGGTTCTAAAACATGGAGTCTTATACACCTTGCTATTTTGACAGACTGCAAGGCTTTATAATATTTAGAAATAATTTGAGGTCTAGAATGATTACGGCTTCTCTGAGAGGGAATATACTTTTGTTCTTGAAGATAGCTAGGGGCACTTGCAATTTCAGATCACATAACCCATTCCAAGGAGATGGTTGAAACTGTGCTTCAGTCTCGTCAATGACTAAACTACTTCTGATTAACCCTTACTCCTTGTATGTAGACTTTTAGGACCTAACATAAAGCTTGAGGGCCCTGGGTTTCAGTTTTTGTCCTCAGGCTCCATGAGGCTTTCAAAGCTTTGTTCAGTTTCTCCAATTCCACCACCTCTACAGTAGTCCACAAAATCCTCTAAGTAAAAAATCTCTTAAGTGAGAGCAGCCTAAAATGATGGGTTCACCTTTCAAGGTTCATTTACTCTCTAACCTGCCTAGATCTTGACCCTATAATTCCTTATTAGCTTTTTAACTTTCCAGTGTCTTCAGATTTATTTTGCCAGCTTTTCTTTTCAGTGTGAGAGTTTTTCTAAATTTCCTAGTTCACTATTACCAGAGGTGGCATCTCTCAAAGGAAATTTTTGAGTAGACAGATCACCAAGTGAGTAGAACAAAAATAACAGGTGTGGTGCAATAAAAATATAAGCTAAAAAATGTGATTGCAAACCCACTGCTTATTAAAATACTTTTCAGCCATTCTATAAATCATTGTTGTTATTTAATGCAATATCTCTAGAAGAGGTATTGAGATGGACAATTAAAAATTCTTCTAATGTAATTAAGGCTGGAATATGTTAAAAAAATCAACTAAGAAATATTGAAAAAGAAATTTTCAATTCATTCTTTCATGAATATTTTATGGAGTTATCCAAATTCAATTTTCTTTTGAGATAAACAACCAAGATATTAAATCAACTAATGATAAACATATAAACATTATAGGTCAAACCGAAAGAATAATCCAAAGAATAACTAAAATTAGAGAGAATCTAAGAGACTGGAAACACCTCAAGGACAAATCATAGAAATGATTAAAATAAGTTATATGCTAGTATAAGTGGTCATTCTTTCAATGTATTAGTTGGTTGACTATTTAAATCCCTACAGATAAGAAGGTTTAGAAAATGACTTGTAAACCAAATCATCTCAATTTCATAGTTGGCAAATTTCATGGGGTTATATTAAGTAATAGGAACTTATATTGCAAAAACAACTTAACCTTTTGGTACATTATGAGGTTTATATAAGAGGAAATCAATATTTGCTAGAGCTATTTAAAGAAGAAAGTATATATGTAAGAAAAGACTCATTTATCTTGGCTTCCAAAGAATTAAAAATATAATACTTGTCACAAATTTCTCTGATGGTATTATCTTTATAAACAAAAATAAGGATTGGAGTTGAATAAAGCATGCATGCATGGAGTTGAATAAAGTATTTTTTTAGTGTGCTGTCAAAGGCCCATAAAGAACATGTCAAAAAACAAAGGTTTATCAGTAGTTCAGGCATGTTCAAACTACTGTATAAGTTTTGAACCTAAAGATTATTTAATAAAGCTCCCTTTCTTTCTTTCTTTCTTTCTTTCTTTCTTTCTTTCTTTCTTCTTTTTTGCTTTCAGTAGGCTTCACACCCATCACAGAGCCCAATTCAGGGCTTGAAGTCATAACCGTGAGATCAAGACCTGAGCTGAGATCAAGGGTCAGACCCATAACCAACTGAGCCACCCATGCACCCTGTGCAATAACAACTTTCTATTTTGAACTCTGAGAAAGTAGATCCTGCAACTTCTGGTATCTGCTTAGGGTGAAAGCTGGAAAGAGCATCAACTCTTACTTGTATAACAAAATAATGATGGAAAATGTAAATTCACAGCTTTTGTTAAGCACATCACAACTGAGGTTACAAGTCAAATAACTAACCCAAAATTTAAGGAAACACAGATGCATCAAAGGAGAGACATGATGAGAGCACTTACTTACCTGGAGTAGATGATGCTGGACACCATGAAAGTGGCTAAGATTTCCTTCACTTAAATTATTTTTTAACAAATTGCTAAAGGGGCTAGCACAACAATGTAGGAACCCTAATAACTTCAGACACAAAGGAAATGCACACCTGTCTACAAACTCTTTTCCACTGACCTCACTGGATGCTCACAAGAAAGACCAAAGGCAAAACAAGGGTCTTGAGAAAGTGTCTCTCATGAAGTAGGCTTGGAGAAGAAGAATTGTAGCCACTACAGGAAAGGCACAGATCCCTGTCCAGATACATTTACCCATCTTTCTATGAAGCAAAAGCCTTCTACAACCTAGAAAGAGCAGAAAACTGTGTTGCCCTGAGGGCACTATAAAATGAATTGAAGCTAAGGGAAAGGAAATGGAAATTAAAAAAAAAAAAAATTCTCTATCCCTGCAGAGAAACATGAATTCATCCTTAACATATACCATTGATAGTTTCCTATAGTTGTAAACAGAACAAGATCCCTGATAAGACCCAATACCAAAGACACAAGAAAACAATGCATGCCTAAGATTAATGCATACTCTTAAACCAGAATAACAGAGGACATTCTCCCCTCTTTTCATCATCAGGCCAATAAGCACTCAGTTAAGAAGTAATAGCAGGTTTCTTTTGATAAAGGGGGAAGAGCATGGAGAGACTCATGAACAAAAGGAAGAGTTTTGTTTTAGAGCTTTAGATTTTTAAAGCTAAAAATGGATTAGACATTGAGAAAAATCCTCGACAAATCAGCCCCCACTCTAAACACAAAATAACACAGGATAATTTAAGTCCATGATACACTCATGGTAATTATAGCAACAACAAAAGCCATATCCAGCCTCAGTAAGATCAGATCAAACAAATTCTTCAAGGAATATTGCCAAGGATAAAAGAAGGACATTGTAAACTAGAAAAGGGTCAGTTTTCCAAGATGATACAACAATAAAAACTGTCTATGCACTGAATAAGAGAGCTTTGAAATATGAGATACAAAATCTGATAGAACTTAAAACATACATAGACAACTCTACAATTGGGGTCAGAAATTTCAACACTCCTCTATCAGTCGATGAGAGTATAAGTGGTCAGAAAATCAGTAAAGATATAGACAAATTGAATGGTATTATCAACAAAAAGGACTTAATTAGCATTTATAGGACACTCCACTAAGCAGAATAACATACTCATTTCAAGCATACATGAAATGTTCACCAAGATAGATAATATTCTGAAGGTAAAATAAACCTTAACAAAATTAAGAGAATTGAAATTATACAAACTATGTAGTCAAACCATTATAAAATGAAAGTAGAAAATTAATAACAGAAAGATATGGAAAGTCTCTAAATATTTGTGTGAGGGGTGAATTATGTCACCCCCAAACTTATGTGTGAAATCCCTAGCCCCTAATAGTTCAGAATGTGACTGTATTTGAAGATGGCCCTTTAAAGAGATGCCTAAGTAAAAAGAGTCCAGTAGGGTAGGTCCTAATCCAATCTGACTGGTGTCTTCATAGGAAGAGATTAGGACACACAAGGAGACACCAGGAGGGCAGGTAGAGTGGAAAGACCATGTAAAGACACAGAGCAAGGCAGCCAAAGAGAGACCTCGGAAGAAACCCAATCTACTGACACACTGATGTTGGATACCTAGCCTCCAGCACTGTGAGAAAATATATTTCAGCTGTTTAAGCTCACTAGTCTTTTGTATTTTGTCATAGCAGCCCTACTGAGACAGGGGAATTAAAGGAAACCCCATAAAATACTGTTTTTTTTGCTCCTTTCCCCCCTTCTATTCTTGTTAAGACACATATTTCCACCTTACACATTCCTTATGGAACAGATGATGTATGTTCTCTTTGTAAAGGTCAAGGAATTAGTGATTTTTTTTGGAATCTTCCAGCACAATGATAACATCTAAACAGTGATGAAGCAGGGTGGTCACGAACTTTTTCCAAAACCACTAAGGCATCGAAATCCCCGGCTCCAGGGCATTAGTGGCTTCTGGAGGACACCTAAACACTTGTCTTTGATCCTGAATGCCTGAGAAGACAAATCATTAGACCACAATCCTCAATAAAAACCCCAGACCCCAAGCAAGGATGGCAAATCATTTGTCTTTCCTTTCTGAGTCTTCTAGATGCTCTGTCTGTAAATGGTCTCTATGTCTTCAGTAAACTTGCTTTTGCTTCCTCTCAGCTTGCATTGGATTTCTACCCTGTGTGAAGCCAAGGACTTTGCCGGCAGAACTTCACTCTGGGTTCTTGGACGCAGCCAGCTTGCATCACTATCAAACTAATACAGTTTGTAAATTAAACAATGTACTTCTAAACAGTCCATCAATCAAAGAGAATATGACAAAAAGAAAATAGAAAATATTTTAAATGAAATGAAAATGAAAACATTGGGCATTAAAATTTGTAGGGTGCAGCTAAAGCAGTGTTTAAAAGAAAATTCACAGTATAAACTGCTCATGTAGAAAAAAAGAATGGTGAGGGGCGCCTGGGTGGCTCAGTCGGTTGAGTGTCTGACTTCAGCTCAGGTCATCATCTCGCTGTCTGTGAGTTCGAGCCCCACATCGGGCTCTGTGCTGGCAGCTCAGAGCCTGGAGCCTGCTTCAGATTCTGTGTCTCCCTCTCTCTGTCCCCCTGCTCCCACTCATGCTCTGTCTCTCTCTCTCTCTGTCTCTCTCTGTCAGAAATAAACATTAAAAAAAATTTTTTTTAAAAAGAAAAAAAAGAATGGTGTCAAATCAACAATCTAAACTACAGTTTTAAGAAACTGGAAAAAGAGAAGCAAATTAAATCCAAAGCCAGGATAAGGAAATAATAAAGAAAAGAGAAAAAAAAAAATAGTGAAACTAAGAATAGGAAAATAATAGAGAAAATTAATGAAACCAAAATCTGGTTTATTATAAAGATCAGTATACTTGATAAATTTCTAGCCAGACTGACAAAGGCAAAAAACAAACAAAATAGAACACATATTACCGATATAGAGAGTGGAGGAGAGAACATCACAATAGACCCTATGGACTTTGAATGGATAATCAAGGAATACAATAAATATGAATACAATGTCACACCCATAAATTCAACAATTTAGATGAAATGTATTAACTTTTTAAAGGACACAAATTGTGATGTATCTGTTAAATAAAATAGACTGATAATTGAAAACTTTCTAGCAGCCAGATAAGGAAAATTCCAGGTAAGATGGTTTCACCTAGAAAGTATAATAAGGCAAGGAAAAGAAAGAAAAGCCATTCAGTTTTAAAAGGATAAAATATAAGCATCACTATGGTAGACAACATGATTGTCTGCAGAGAAAATTCCACAAAATATAGAAGGTTCCTAGCACTAAAACAGGAAGTTTGGCAAGGTCACAGTATACAGGGGAACTATGCAAAAGAAGATACTTGTTTTTCCTTCAAGACAGATATTTAAGTATTTCCCTAATTAATACTATATGGAAAGGAACTTTAGTTGCCCTTCAAAATTTTTTACTCCTCTCCTAACCTTCCGAGTAAATGTCACCATGACATGAGTTTTGATTCCCACAAAACCCATTAGCAAGCCCATGGTTCTACTTCCGAATATTCTATCCTTTTTCCTCCATTTTCACTGTTACCACCCCAGTCTAAGTCACCATTAACTCTTCTCTTATATTACTGAAGTTTTCTCCTAACTGATCTCCCTACAAAGTAACCCTTTTCCAATCAGCAGCCAGACTGGTGTTTTGTTTTTGTTTTTGTTTTTGTTTTAATTTTTAATCAGATCATATTACTCCTCTATTTAAACCATTTCAAAGCCTTCCAAATGCTCTAAGATAAAAATTTAAACTGATCTTGGCCTGTGTCATAGTGCAGCAGTTCTCAAAATGTGCTCTGTAGACCCTTGGGAGGCTCTAAGGCACATTTTCAGAGCTCTGCAATGTCAAAATTATTTTACTACAATACCAAGATGTTAATTGCTTTTTTAATTTTGTTCATATTTAAACTGAGGAAGCAAAAGTAATGGGAAGTAAAATTCAGAGCCTACTCATTTCCCAATTTATAAATAGTTTTGTGATAAAATACAGGATGGAATTAACAAACATTACTTTTTAAAAAAATTTTTTTTAAATGTTTTATTCATTTTTGAGACAGAGAGAGACAGAGCATGAACGGGGGAGGGGCAGAGAGAGAGGGAGACACAGAATCGGAAACAGGCTCCAGGCTCTGAGCCATCAGCCCAGAGCCTGATGCGGGGCTCGAACTCACGGACCGCGAGATCGTGACCTGGCTGAAGTCGGACGCTTAACCGACTGCGCCACCCAGGCGCCCCAAACATTACTTTTTAAATAATATACAAGAAAATGGGTTAACATTTGAAGGGTGTGCAAAATTCAGTGAACTTATTTTTCAAAAGACCAATGTATAATAGTACAATATAAAACATAGGTAAAGACTCATTTAAAGTGCAAGGTAGGGCTCTTGGGTGGCTCAGTTGGTTAAGCATCTGACTCTTGATTTTGGCTCAAGTCATGATCTCACGGTTGGTAGGTTCAAGCTATCAGTGTGGAGCCTGCTTGGAATTCTCTCTCTCCTACTCTCTGCCCCTCCCCTGCTCGCTGTCTCTTTTTTTCCCCTCCATTTCCCTCCCTCCCTTTCTGTATTTCTCTCAAAAATAAATAAAACTTTAAAAAAAGTGCAAGGTAGCCCGGTGGGTTTTAACAAAACAGAGTAAGAAAATTGATTGGTATAGATTGATATCACACTGCAACCAATCTTGAAGGGACTACAACCTAGTTTGATGTAAGACCAAAGAAGAATATCCAGTTATCTGAAAGAATATTAAAATATGCCTTCCTTTCCAACTACTTATCTATTTGATTTTCTTTTTATATGTTAACCAAGACAGACTGCATATAGAAATAGGAGAATTTATTATGTAAGGTTTTAGTGAGACTTGCACAGAATATAAATAATGCCAATCTTTTCAGCAATTTCATTTTATTTGGTAAAACTTAATTTTTTTACAATAAAAATATCTCATTAAAATATATATCTTATTTTTGGTAACATAGGTTTATTATTGCTAATTCTGAAATGAATTAATAAGTAGATACTTCTAAAATTCAAAGTTTAATTTATAATATGGTAAATATATATAGATATCAACTTCAATACTCAAACTTAGATACTCAATATCAACTTAGATACTCAAGACTTCAGGAATACTCAATTTTTTAGAGTGTTAAGAGGTCCTAAAAGCAAAGAGTTTGAGAGCTCTCATAGTGATATCTATCACCTTGACTGAACACTGTGTAATCATCTCTCATGATTTTGTTCCAGTGGATAAAATACACAAGGAATATCTTTGTGCACTGTTCTTCGTTTTACTTCACAAATTTAGAAAAGGAAAGATATTCATATCAAAACTTTTTTATTTTTATTTTAAGTTTATTTATTTTTGAGACAAAGAGAGAGAGAATACAAGCTTGCAAGCTTGCAAGCAGGCTTCTCACTGACAGCGTGGAGCTGGATGCAGGGCTCGAACTCATGAACCGTGAGATCATGAACTGAGCTGAAAACAAGATTTGGATGCTTTAGCCAACTGAGCCATCCAGGCACCCCAAAACATTTTAATTTTTTAAAAGAAAAGCCATAACATTTACTGCTGCTACTTAGGAATAAATAGGTGTTTATTCCACAAATTTTATAAACCTTTTATAAGAAGATTTTTAAATCATTTGCCTTCTTGTATAGGGGTAAGACAATAAGGCTTGAAACACACACACACACACACACACACACACACACACACACCACACACACTCCAATTTACCCTCTTCTCTTGTACAATCTTTTCCTGTATGATCTTGTTTAATATTATTGTAATGAGAATAAAAAATATATACCTAAAAGTTTACACTTTTGCAATCTAGATCATTAGAGATCTTTTCCTGGGCATATAGGATCTAAGTCTATTCCAGTTCACTTGTTAAAATTGAAAAGCTATTCTCTGACCATTCCAGAATCCGTTGAACCCTGCCGCCTTCTCTCACTACTCATAAGAGGGCATGATCCGGCTTTTGCATATCTTTCCAGTTTTTTGCTCTCTGCCCCATCCATTATTTATTAGATTTTGGCTGCCTTTCTATCTTTTCTTATGGACCGAACTCTTTCTGTTAATCACATGGGACAAGCTGTTTATTACCTGAGAACTTTTGACCTTCCTATTTCTTTTTCATTGAACAATTTTCCTCAGCTCTACAGACTGCTTTTTTCTTTTCATTTTTAATTTCTAAAGTATATATTATTACTTAAAAGACACTATTCTTGACAATTTTGTCTATAAGGTGCCAACCTTCTCCCCTAGATCCATCAGTCTCTCAGACTCAACTCTTTTCTTTCATACCTTTTTGAAATGTTCTGGTTTGTTTGTTCACAAATTGATTGCCTTTCCTACCCTACAATGAGTATTCTCATAAAGGAGGGATTTTGCCAAGTCTTTCTTGTTACATACATCTCATTAAATAGTCATGGAATAAATTAATTGGTACATTAATGAGTCAAGATTGAATTTGAAAACAGCATATTTAAATTATGAAAGCAGATCTTCTATTAATAGATTTATCTTGTGCAAGTCACTTAAGCCTCCAGAATCTCAACTATGAAATGTAAATAAAATAAATTCTCCAAGTTTCTGTGAGCATTTACTTAGTTAGTCACATATTTTGAAGTATTTTACCAAGAAAGAAGCATTGTTGGAATTAGATGAGTTATGACTCCAAACAAATAGTATACTATTATTATGAATACATCCAACTTGGGGAATATATAAAGGCTAATATTAAAAATTATTAATAAATTAGAAAGACTTGAGTTTCCCATGAGAATAAAAGTAGTAAGTGACTCTAGAAATAATTCATAATTATGAAAAGATTTATTTTAAACAGTGGTTTTGGTTTTCTAGTAGTTATTGGTATACATCTTTCATCATTTTGCCTTTTAAAAGATATTCTATATTCCAATCTTCTTTTTGAAGCTAAAACATACACTTTTTACCTACTCCACAACTCACAATTAAGAAGATAATAATTACTATATATCCATAGAAAAGGAGTCTTGAGAAATATTAAGAGGTCCATTATCCATTGTAAGCATGAAAAAGAAAATTAGAATATCTGCAATAATTTTAAGATTCCAATTGAATAAAAAGGACACATCTCAAAGAAGCATCATTTGTTGACTTAGATTTCTGTAATGAAAACAATAACAACTATGTGAATTAGATTGGAATTCTTAATTTAGACTCTCACCAAGAAAGTCCCAAGACTGTATTTCTTTCCTATTTAGGAAAACAATTTAAAATTCTTACATCAATGCTCTAAAATGAAGAAGACTCATAAGATTACCAAAATTGGAAGAGAGCTTAACAATCATTGGGCCTGATAGATTCCTACGTGAGATTCCACGGCTTCCAAGAGATCTTCAACTCATCTTTGAAATACTTTAATATAACAAATGCCTCCTCCCAAAACAGACATTTACCCACAGTAAACTAACTAAAATATTGATTATTTTCTCTTGGTTAGAATTCTATCAAGTGAGAATGATACTTTAGATCATTTGTGTCTTGTTTTATTTAAAATAGAAAGGAGATAAATTATGTCTTAATAGATGTATTGTTTCTTCATAGATGATGAATAAGGATTTTTTCACAATATTGAGTTCATATATATAGGGCATCTCAATAAATACTTCTAGAAATCAATTGGAGACACATCATCTAATCCAATTCTCTTTTTTTGCAAATGATGTACCAAAATACTACATGGCAATGGGAAAGAATGAAATATGGCCTTTTGTAGCAACGTGGATGGAACTGGAGAGTGTGATGCTAAGTGAGATAAGTCATACAGAGAAAGACAGATACCATATGTTTTCACTACTATGTGGATCCTGAGAAACTTAACAGAAGACCATGGGAGAGGGGAAGGGAAAAAAAAAAAAAAAAGGTTAGAGAGGGAGGGAGCCAAAACATAAGAGACTCTTAAAAACTGAGAACAAACTGAGGGTTGATGGGGGGGTGGGAGGGAGGGGAGGGTGGGTGAGAGGTATTGAGGAGGGCACCTGTTGGGATGAGCACTGGGTGTTGTATGGAAATCAATTTGACAAATTTCATAGAAAAAAAACCCACAAAGTGCAAATAAATAGTCCAAAATTTATCCAGTTTCTTATGGCCATATATATAAATACAAGTGGCATAGTATGAATCTCATGCATATTCATGTCTGATGAAATAAAGTATCACTCATAGTCCTATGCTTGATTTCAGAAAGATGCAGATCAAATCACATTTTTTCTTAGCCACAATAGCCATCTATCTTTAGATGGAAAAGCCAAAGAGCTACATAGTATTTTACATTATAGGGAAGAGTATTATATTTTCCAACACAAAAATCAGGGTGTATGGCTGACAAAAATAAAGGCAAGTCAATCACAACCTATGAAGTCAATATTCAAAACTGAGATATGTGATTCAAAATGTTAAAAAGCCATATTTTGTAATTATTAGATCAGGGCTTTAATTAATAGTTTTTTTTTTTTATCTTGAAGTCCTCATTATCTTTAGATCTATGATCAATCTAAATATTTTTAATCTGTCACTTTTACCTTGTCCTAAATACTTCACCTTTATCAGAAAAATTGGTACCTGAATAAAAGTTGCGGTAATCATTTTCAAAAATAGTTACAGATTGGGAGAGTTTAAGCTTGGGAATTAGATGTGTCTGAATTTGAATCTAAATCCTACCATTAACTGCTAGTGAGCTCTTGTGAACCTCAATCTCCTCATCTGTAAAATGGGAATAATGGCACCTAATTAATGAAGGTACTGAGGGGTGCCTGAGTGGCTCAGTCAGTTGAGCGTCCAACTTTGCCTCAGGTCATGATCTCATGGTTTGTGAGTTCGAGCCCCACCTTGGGCTCTGTGCTGACAGCTCGGAGCCTGGAACTCACTTCAGATTCTGTGTCTCCCTCTCTCTGCCCCTCCGCTGCTTACACTCTGTCTCTCACATTGTCTCAAAAATAAATAAACATTAAAAACATTTTTTTTAAATGAAGTTACTGAGAAAATTGCTTATAATTTTTGATAATAAATGGCAACCACTCTAAGCATATGAAAACATCTTCAGTTGCTTGCCCTTGAAAATACTTTAAAAAAAAAGAAAAATATTTATTGAATTAATTAAATAAATAAATAGAAATATACAATAAAATAAGCACATATAAATTGATTGAATGCCTTAAATATTGTGAGATCTCAATTAGTGGCAGCTATAATTGCAATTGCAACTTATACCGAAAAATCTAGATAGTATTGACCACTAAGACCACTTTTCAATATTGTTTATCCATATTCTCAACAGTCAAATTAAATAGCTCCAAAGAAAACATTCATTAAAAACTTTCCTCATCAAATATCTTATTAGAGCTCTAACAGTTATTTATATCTAATCAAAAAATCTCCGTGTCTCCATTATTTCTGAAACACATATTCAGCAATATGCTGGTACAAATTCTTTAGGATAAAAAGCTATCATTCATTGTGTTTTCCTTTTCTGTGGTATAAATTAACTTTAAGTGGACCGAAATTTCTCAGCTTCTTTATACTACAGATAGAGCAAATTTTTTAAAATATACGAATGAGTTTAAGATGATATGTTTAGAACTATTTAGCAAACTAAATTAGTTTCAAAACATGATATCTGATTTCCAAATCTGAAGCTTTCTTTTATTTATTAGATGAATTTAAACAACATGCTTATTCTTGGGTTTTCTGGTATCGTTAGATATCAAATCAGGTAGTCATATCAACTTACATGCATGCTGATTCATGGTTATAGGAACAGACACATTATCCTAACTTGTTGAAGATAATATTGTACATTACTCATCCATAATATTGCAATAATTTTCAAAGTGAGTTATACTTGTTAGAATACCTGGAATCCCTGCTAAGTATAAATGTTCAAATATGAAGATTATCAAACATAATCTCATAAGCCATCATTTTATGATTTCTTTTGGAATTCCAGGCTCTTTTCTTTGCTTCTACATGATGTAATTTTGAGGTCTTCACAATTCTGGATTCTCTACTGTACATGTTCAGTTAATTTCTATGAAGATCTTAATATGTGCTTTCCAGTAATGAATAAAATGTTCCAGATAAGATTTCACTAGAGTAGCTTAAAATAGGACTACCTTACCTCCTCTCTTGTTCTGGGTGAAGGGCTTTCAAAATTCCAGCTCCAGAGTGACAAAAGCAAGATGACATGCTGGATGGCACAGACCATCCTTTCTCCACAGAGACCCTGAGTTAGCAGCAATATACAGACTAGAATATATCCATGAGACCTCTATAGACCAGATGAGCAGCTATAGCACCCAGGCCATTAAAAAACAGGGAAGGAATTGTAACAAAAGAGGTAAGCAAATTCATAGCATTTGGCACATTTGTCCAGGCCCCTCCCCTTACGTGGCATAGGGCAGAACAACCATGAAAACACCTTCTATACCAAGTTAAGTCCATCAAAAACTGTTATAAGACACAAAGAAGCTCATCATCATATGATGATAAAAAATCCAATTCAATAAGAATATAGAACAATAAGTGTTTACGCACCAAACCTCAGAGCCCCTAAATATATGAAGTGAACTCTGACAGAGATGAAAAGAGAAATAGACACTAATATTAGGAGGCCTAAATACCCTGCTTTCAATAATGGATAGAATAACCAGACAGAAGATCAATAAAGAAAGAAGAACAGCACTGAAGACCAATTAGACCCAGTAGACATATACGGAAGATGCCACACAACAGAAGAATTTACATTCTTCTCAGTTGCAAATGGAACAATATACAGGATATACCAGCTGTCAGGCAACAATTCTAAGAATTTCAAGAAGATGAAAATTATTCAAAATATCTTTTTGAACACAATGGAATGAAACTAGAAATCAATAGCACAAAGAAAAGTGGAAAGTCCCCCAATATATGCAAATTAAAAAATACACTTTTAAATAACTAATGGGTCAAAGAAATAGTCACAAGGAAAATTGGAAAGTATCTCGGGTCAAGTGAAAATGAAAATACCACATGCCAAAATTTACGAGGTGCGGCAAAAGCAGTTCTAGGAGAAAAGATTACACCTATAAATTCAAGCATTAAAAGAGAACAAAAACAGCAAATCAACCATCTAACTTTATACTTTAGAAACTAGAAAACTAAATCCAAAAGCAACAAAAGAAAACAAAAAAAATCAGAGGGTAGAGAAATGAAATAAATAGAAAAACAATTAAAACAAAACAAAACAATGAGGGGCACCTGGGTGGCTCAGTTGGTTGGGTGGCCGACTTCAGCTCAGGTCATGATCTCGTGTGTCAGGAGTTCGAGCCCTGCATCTGGCTCTGTGCTGACAGCCAGAGCCTGGAACCTGTTTCAGATTCTGTCTCTGTCTCTGTCTCTCTCTCTTTCTCTGCCCTTCCCCCACTTGCACTCTGTCTCTCTTTCTCTCAAAAAAATAAACAAACATTTAAAAAATTTAGAAAAAATAAGAACAATGAAACTGGATTGATTTTTTGAAAAGATCAACAAAATTGACTAATCCTTAGCAACAGTAAGAAAAAAAAAGAGAAAACTGAAATACCTAAAATCATAAATGAAAGAAGAGTTATGACCACCAATTCTACAGATATATAAAGGATTATAAGAGAATACTGTGGAAAATTGTATGATTGGTTAACATAGAAGAAACAAAAATTCCTAGAAACACACAGCCTACCAAACCGAATCATGAATAAATAAAAAATATGAACATACTCCAATAATGAATAAGGAGATCGAATCAGTAATTGAAATTCTTCAAACAAAAAGAATTTAGGACTAAGTAGCTTCACTGGAGAATTCTATCAAACATTTAAAGAAAGATTAACACAGTCTTTCTAAAACCACTACAAAAAATTGAAGAGAATGAAGCACTTCCAAACTCATTCTATGAGGCCAGCATTATCCTAATCCTGAAGCCAAAAAAAGGCACTATAAGGAAACTACAGACTAATATCCCTGATAAATAATGATGCAAAAATACTCAACAAAATACTAGCAAACTAAATTTCATAGCACATTAAAAGTATTATACACCATCCCCTTAATGGGACTGAATCCCATTAAAATCTCCTTTTAGTGGGATTTAATCCTAGAATGCAAGGATGTTTCAACATACAAAAATGAGTATATTTAACCCTCAGTTTGTTCTCTATAGTAAACTGTTTCTTAGTTTTTTTTAATCTTTCTCCCCTTATGTTCATCTGTTTTGTTTCTTAAATTCTACATATGAGTAAAATCATATAGCAGTTGTCTTTCTCTGATTGACCTATTTTACTTAGCATAAAATTTTCTAGCCCCATCCACGTAGTTGCAAATAGCAAGATTTCATTCTTATTTATGGCTGAGTAACATTCCATTGTATAAACATACCATATCTTCTTTATTTATCAGTGGACAGATACTTGGGCTCAATAGGTGATGGATATTAAGGAGAATACTTGTTATGAGTACTGGGTGTTGTATGTAAGTGTTGAATCACTAAATAATATACCTGAAATTAATATTACACTGTATATTAACTAATGAATTTAAATAAAAACTTTAATTTAAAAAATCACATTAATACGTTGAAATACACCACATTAACAAGATGAAAATCAAAAACACATATTCATCTCAACGGATGGAAAAACTCATTTGACATGATTCAATAAATGGTCAGCAAGCTAAGAATAGAAAGAAACTACTTCAACACAGTAAAGGTCATTAATTAAAAGTCCACAACTAATATCATACTCGATGGTAAAAACCTGAGAGCTTTTCTTCTAAGAGTAAAAACTAGGCAAGAATGTTTGCTCTCAACATGTCTATTCAACATATTATCAGAAATCCTAGACTGGACAATTAAGCAAGAAAAAGAAATAAAACACATCTAAATTGGAAAGGGCTAAGTAATCTCTATTTGCAGGTGACATTCTCTTATATGTAGACAACCCTAATGATTCCACCAAAAAATTGTTAAAAACTAATGAACAAATGTGGCAGAGTTAAAGGATACAAAACCAACACACAAAATACACGTGTGTTTCTTAACATTCAAAATAAATAATCAAAAAGGAAATTAAAAAAGCAATTCCATTTATGATAGTATGAAAAAGAATAAAAATTATAGTAATAAACCTAACCAAGGTGGTAAAATACTTATACACTGAAAACAATAAAACATAGTTGAAAAGTTTAAAACACAAATAAATGAAAATATTTATGTTCATGGACTGGAAGACTTGTATTGTTAAGATGTCCAAACTATCAAATCTAGAAATTTAATGCCATCTTTATCGATATTGCAATGGATTTTTTCTTCAGAAATTAAAATTTTATCCTGAAACTTATAGGTAATCTCAAGAAACTTTGCATAGGCAAACAATTTTGAAAAAGGGAAGCAAAATTGTAGAACTTGCACTTCCCAATTTCAAACTCTATTACAATGCTGCTGTGATGGTTAATTTTATGGGTCAACCTGACTGGACCATGTAGTGGGCATACATTTGGCCAAACATTATTCTGTAAGTGTCTGGATGAGATTAACATTTGAATTGGTAGACTGAGTACAGTAGATTGCCCCCACCCTAATGTGGGTGGGTCTTATCCAATCAGATAAAGACATGAATATAACAAAAAGGCTATAAAGAGGAAGTTCCTCTTGCCTAATTCCTTGAGCTGGAGTATTGGTCTTTTCTGGCCTTCAGACTCAGACTGAAACATTTGTTCTTTTTGGATCTCATGCTTCCTGGCTTTTGAATTGGCACTTACACCATCAGCTTTCCTGGTTCTCAGACCTTCAGACTTGGACTAGAACTATACACATATCAGCTCTCCTGGGTCTCCAGATTGCTAACTGCAGATCTTGGGGTTTCTCAGCCTTCATAATCACATAAGCTAATTCCTTATAATAAACTATGTATATCCTTTCAGTTCTGTTTCTCTGGAGCACCCCGACTAACACAGATTTTATAATCAAAACAGTATGATAATGGCATAAAGGAATGGAACAGAATAGAAAGCCCAGATTTAAACATTGATATATATGGTCAAATGATCTTCAACAAGGGTGCCAATATCATGAGTAAAAGACAGTCACTTCAATAAAAAATGGTGTTGGGAAAACTGAATATTTGTATGTGAAAGAATAAAGTTAGATACTATTTTATGTTAGATACAAAAAAATAACCTAAATTAGATTAAAAATTAAATTTAAGATTCTAAAACTATAAGACTCCTACAAGAACACATAGAGTAAAAGTTGATGACATTGAATTTGGCAGTGACGTCTTGAAGATGAACCAAAATCACAGAAAAAAAAAAAAAGGCAAAAATACACAAATGGGACTACATCAAATCAAAACTCTTCTGTACAGCAAAGGACATAGTAGAGTAAAAAGGCAATCTACTGAAATAGAGAAAATATTTGCAAATCATATATCTGATAAGGGGTTAATATGCAGAATATATCAAGAATTCCTACAACTCCACAAGAAAATAAAAATCAAATAGCCTGATTAAGTAATGGGAAAAGGACTTAAAACACATCTTTCTAAAGAATATATGCAAATGGCCAACAAGCATTTGAAAAGATGCTCAATATCTCTAATCATCAAAGAAATGCAAATCAAAACCACAATGAGATATTACCTCACATATAGTAGGCTGGCTACTATGAAAGAGAGGAAGAGAGAAGAAAAGAAAGAAAGAAAGAAAGAAAGAAAGAAAGAAAGAAAGAAAGAAAGAAAGAGAAAGAAAGAAAAAAGAAAGAAAGAAAGAAAGAAAGAAAGAAAGAAAGAAAGAAAGGGAGGGAGGAAGGGAGGGAGGAAGGGAGGGAGGAAGGGAGGGAGGAAGGGAGGGAGGAAGGGAGGAAGAGAGGATGGAAGAAAAGAAGGGAGAAAGGGGGGAGGGAGGGAGGGAGGAAGCAAGGAAGGAAGAGACATGATGAGGATACGAAATAATCAAAACACTTGTGCACTGTTGGTGTGATTGTAAAATGTGTGCAGCTGCTATGGAAAACAGCAGAAAGTTCCTTAAAAATTCAAACACTGAACTACAATAATATCCAGAAATACTACTTCTGGATATATATCCAAAATCATTGAAAGCAGGGTCTTGAAGAGATATTGTGTACATCTATCGTAATAATAATGTTGCAATAACCCAAAGGTGAAAATAACCCAAATGTCCACTGATTGACGAATGGATAACAAGCATGTGGCATATACATGCAAAAAAAAAAAAAAAAAAAAAAAAAAGTGGGGTGAAATTCGGCCAAATGCTACAGCATGGTTGAAACTTGATTATGTTAGGTGAAATAAGCTAGTCACAAAAAGACAAATACCGTATGATTCCACTTAGGTGAAGTATCTAAAATAGACAAAATCATAGAAATGGAAAGTAGAACAGTGGTTACCAAGGGGAGTGGATAGAGGAAAAAGAGAAGTTGTTCTTTAATGAGTAAACAGTTTCAGGGGCGCCTGGGTGGCGCAGTCGGTTAAGCGTCCGACTTCAGCCAGGTCACGATCTCGCGGTCCGGGAGTTCGAGCCCCGCGTCAGGCTCTGGGCTGATGGCTCAGAGCCTGGAGCCTGTTTCCGATTCTGTGTCTCCCTCTCTCTCTGCCCCTCCCCCGTTCGTGCTCTGTCTCTCTCTGTCCCAAAAATAAATAAACGTTGAAAAAAAAAAATTTTTTTTTTTTAAATAATAAAAAATAAAAATAAAAAAATAAAAAAAATGAGTAAACAGTTTCAGACTGGTAAGATAAAAACTTTTCAGAGGGGTGCCCGGGTGGCTCACCCTGGTTAAATCGGTTAAGCATCCAACTCGTGATTTTGGCTCAGGTCATGATCTCACGGTTGGTGGGATGGAGCCTGAGGCCAGCTCCGTGCTGACAGCAAGGAGCCTGCTCAGGATTCTCTCTCTCCCCCTCCCCTGCTCACATGCAAGCTCTCTCTGTCTCAAAACAAATGTAAAAAGTGAAAAAAAGTAAAAACAATTTTTTTGAGCACCTGTTTCACAGCAGTGTGAGTATCCTTAACCCTAGTAAACTGTATACTTAAAAATAGTTCAGATGGTAAATTTTGTTGTGTGCTTTTTATCACAATCAATGTATTTATACAAGAATTCTAGCTCTACAAAACCTGAAACCTCATGATATTTCACAATAACTCAGATATTGGTGGTTATTTTTTAAAATCCTATTTCTGAACCCCGACCTTTGCAAGGTTTGGAATTTTACATTGGTTCTGCATACAGTTACAGTTATTCCTAATTTCAACTTGATTTCCTTGGTTACAGTGCCTCACCCTGGTTCTTCTTCCCAACGTCTCAGGAGTGTTTCAGGCTATGATGTCTTCTCCTGTGACTTGAATTCTCTGCTGGTTTTGAACGGTATTGACCACATTGAAGCTTTTCCACTGGTGTGTCAGGTTTATCATCTCACATTTTGCAAATTTCAGGTACTTACCTGGATCTTAAAGAGATCCTATGTTTTCCACTTTGCTGCAACCATCTGCCTGATGAGCAGATGCCTTTCAATGTTATAAATATCACATGCTCTTGGTGTACTGCTCCCTCACTTTCATACTTGAATGTATATCAAATCTCTGTTGTTGCTTGGACTCAGGACGTGAAATTTGGAGCACGTCCCATTGCAGTCACCTAACATGTCCTTCCTAGTTGGGGGGAAAAATGCTAAAAATAAAAGGTGCAAGTAGTCTTATTTCTTTCCCGGATTATGTCCATCAGTAGTTCATATTCATATTAGATAAGGTTATTCAACTAATGATGAGTCTGCCTATCATCATTGCCATACAGTTTATGCAGTTCCATCTTGTATAAAAGAGCAGTGAAAATACCGTGTTAATCCAGATAGGCTATTTCTACAGCTGTCCTCTGGAATACTGACCTAGTCATCATCTCAAATATAGGGAATGAAGACAGTCTACCATATCTTATTCTTGGTGAACACAGGCTGACTACTGCTAATCATGACCTTTCTCAGTACTCAAAAAACCATCCATCCATTTAGTATTCCCTTGAAATATTTTACTGAGCATAAATGTCAAGCTCCCTGGTCTACAGTTTTAAGACACTGCCTAACCTTTTCAGAAACTTGGGACATTTGCCTTTCTATATTCTCATGGCAGCTACCCTGTTATCAATAACTCCTCAAAGATTACTGACATTGATCTTATCTTCAGAATTACTCAGTGCCCTAAATTAGATACTTTCTGAGCCAGAAAAGTGAGGTCATTTGGAGAATTGTTATAGTTTTCCTCTCTTCCTATCTCTTCAATGATTTTAAATTTTAATTTCTCTTCAGCATTTTCGTTTCGCTCTTCCACATGAAGATTATTCTCTCTGACAGAAAAGATGGAAATAAAGTTGAAGTTAAGAAGGTAATCTTTCCCTGTTTTGCTTTATTATCATAGTATTTGGCAGAGCGAGAAGCATTTTCACAATCTTGCTCACAATATAATTAGAAAGCTTTATTTGGGGAATTTGAAAATAATGCTGCACTTTGAGAATCAGTCTTTGTATTTCTGTTCTGAAACACACTTGCTAACGTTTTTCTCATTTTCTCTAATTCTTCTTTGCATTGTTGGCATATTTTAATTTTTTTAATTTGTGGTCATAACGAACGCCATAGAAAGCACTTTGGTTTTTGTGGACACTGCCCCATATTCTTTTCCACCAAGGTTATTCATGATTGTATGGTCAAAGCACTGTTTTGAGAGTTTCTTGTAGAACAGTTTTCCCAACTTCATTTATTCACTTATAATAGGTGTCGAGAGTATCACTTAGGAAAACACATATAATCAAATATGATGTAATCAGTTTTTCCTAAAGTCGCATCACTGTGATTTCATATAACAGATTCTCTCTATTGATTCATTTAGATCTATATTAGCAGTTCTCATTATTTTTTCCTTTACCTCCTGAGATATGAAGTTGTTAGCAAGGGAAAAAAAAATCAATATTTTCTCTTAGTACCTTACTTATATTTGAAAGTCCCAGTGGCATCATGGGCTCTTTGCTGCTCCGTTTTGTGATCTATATCTGGCCAACTATTTATAGCAAAGTTTCTCACATTGGCCAGGTGCAGACCGTTTTAAAATTTTCTAAAAACTTAAACTGGTTAAATCTATAAATTCTAGAACCTAATCTCAAACATTTAAATGAAGAAGATTTAAGCCAGGGCTTAATGTCTTTTTAAATAGCCCTATTTAGGAAACATTTGTTTAGATCATACTCCTGTAAATATCTTTTATTCTGCCCATTTTTTGTATCCATAACCACGTTTTCACTATCAAATTTGGGAATTTTTACCTGATCTGATGTTATCGCCCTTCTCCTATTAGGCATATTTAAAGTTTATTTTATTTTTTTTCCTTAGAAATCTTTAGTAATCCCTATACACAATGTGATTTACATTTTTCATTACATTTTTTTAAATCTTTTCTTTTCATTGTTTTTATTTTAAAGCTATCTCATGTAGATTAACCAGTCTCCTGGGAATTACATTATTCCATGTCAGTTTTGTTGTTGCTCTTGCTGTTGTTGTTGTTGTTGAAAAGCAATTGAAAGAGGATAAACACAATCTACTATATAGAAAATAAAAGTGGCCAGAATAAAGGTAAAATACTCAAACCATTACAATTGCTAAATATTCTGTAAGAGAAAAATAATACTTTTTTTTTTTTGTAAATGTGAATTATCAAAACCCTAAAAGATCAAAAATTACTTATTAGGGGCGCCTGGGTGGCTCAGTCGGTTAAGGCTCTGAGTTCAGCTCAGGTCATGATCTCACGGATTGTCAGTTGGAGCCCGCGTCTGGCTCTGTGCTGACGGCTCAGAGCCTGGAGCCTCTTCAGATTCTGTGTCTTTCTCTCTCTCACTCTGCCCCTCCCCTGCTCCCACTCTGTCTCTCAAAAATAAATAAACACTAAAAAATATTACTTATTAGTATAACCTTCTTTTCCTTACCTTGAGTCTCCTTGTGTGACCACAGATAGACCATCTTTAGATAGAAAAATTATTTGTATCCAGGGGTACCTGGGTGGCTCAGTCGGTTAAGCATCCGACTCTTGATCTCAGCTCAGGTCGTGATTTCACCATTTGAGTTCAAGCCCCGCATCGAGCTCTGTGCTGACAGCATGGAGCCTGCTTGGGGTTCTCTCTGCCCTTCCCCCCTCTCAAAATAAATAAATTAACTTAAAATAAAGAAAATTATTTGCATCCTGAGTCAGCCAGATGTAACAAATTCAATTGATGCCATTAACTAGTGGATATTTCCTTCTCAAATCCACTTTTCTTTTCCAAAGCTTTCATTCCTTCCCTCAAATTTAGGTTTCTGTTCTAAACTTTTATTTTTTTATTTATTTTTTTTTTAATTTTTTTTTCAACGTTTATTTATTTTTGGGACAGAGAGAGACAGAGCATGAACGGGGGAGGGGCAGAGAGAGAGGGAGACACAGAATCGGAAACAGGCTCCAGGCTCTGAGCCATCAGCCCAGAGCCTGACGCGGGGCTCGAACTCCCGGACCGCGAGATCGTGACCTGGCTGAAGTCGGACGCTTAACCGACTGCGCCACCCAGGCGCCCCTAAACTTTTATTTAAAAAAAAAAATCTTTTCTTAGGATCTTCCAGATTTATTATTTCTACCCTTATTTAAGAACAGAAAATTTTGGAATAGTTGGCAAATCTGAGGTTGGTGGAGGATTTGCATCATCGCATAAGTGGCTCAGGAAAACAACACCCCTCATCTCTATATATGAGCATATCCACACTCTATTTAAAATTCGTTCAAAAATTTTATTCAGAATTTTCTATGGGTAGAGGATGGGAAATGTCAAGTGCACAAAAGAGAAAAATCTGTCTACACAGACAGCATAGTCTAGATTAGAATTCCGACAAATGAACAGAAATCACACAATACAATAAATCTATGGTTAGAAAAGGCAAGATTCTTAAGCACGATGGAATGAACGTCTAAACTGTACCTGGAAACCAAACGGTCGGCAAGCATCATCCTAATGCCAATCATAGACTTCCCAAGATTCCCCATATTTAGAGCAACAATCCATGCTGTTTCCTCTCCACAAAGCTAATATTCACTATCTGTGGGAGAAAGTCTCATACACGTTTATATCTTATCCTTTATTTTCTCCTCCACCATTGTGTGCTTTCTTGTGCATACCCCGGGCTTTGATTCCCTATGCATCCTTTATCTCTTTTATTTGACAATAAAATATTATTATTTTGATATCTGTCATTTGATAATACCATAACCAAAGTACTGAATTAAATACTGAGCTCAGCACCTCAAAAAAATAAAAAATGTTTAACTTTATGTCTCAGATCAACTTTACAATCATGAGAGTTATATCTCCATTGTACAGCTGGGAAAATTGAGACAGAGAGAGGTTAAATAGGTTGCTTAAGGTTACCCAGCCAGTAAGTGATAGAAACAGAATAGCTTGAGTGTCTATGTTTTTATCCACTATCTTGTGTTTCCTCTCATATCTCACGTAGGAAGACTATCAAACTGAAAAGTTACTAACAATGGTGAAATGACTTGAAACCGGACTCACAATAAAAATTTAAATATCTGGATATGTTTAACATATAGAAGAGAAGATTGAATAGGGAAATGATAATCAATCAAATACATGAAAAAAAAAAAATGCCATGTGGAACAGGAACAGTGTTGTTCCAAAGCAAATTCGGTTCATATTTTAGGCCAACAGAAGGGAAAGAAATGAAATACTATAAATATTTTAAATGACAAATATGTTCATTTGTTTTGAGAGGAACAAATTGCAAATATGTAGACTTCTCAGGCATCTATTTATGTACATCAGTGGGAATATGAACATATAAGAGCATGTGAAAATGGATGTCTTGGTTGGGGCACTAAAAACAACACTGCTGGGGACCTGGGTGACTCAGTCAGTTAAGCGTCCAACTTCAGCTCAGGTCATGATCTTGCAGTCGTGAGTTCAAGCTCTGCATCTGGCTCTGTGCTGACAGCTCGGAGCCTGGAGCCTGCTTCAGATTCTGTGTCTCACTGTGTCTGCTCCTCCCCCCTTGCTCTCTCTTTCTCAAAAATAAATAAACATTTAAAAACATTTAAAGAAAAAAAAAAAACACTGCTAACAAGGAAGAAGATTCCCTATAAATATATGGCTGTTCTGCAGTGCACCAATGTTGTACCATAATAGTGGTAGTCAAGTGAGAACTTTCCTTATTTCTTTTTTTCCTGCCTGAATTCATCCTCAAAACTGTAGAAACCATGCCTAGCAATACATAAAAGAGACTTTTCTGTATGTTTTTTTAATGATGTGGGCAATCATTTTATTACTTTTAAGACATATTGCAAATAATGCACGTTTGCTAACTTTGAGGTTCTCCAAAAGTTCAGCCGAATCAATCACTTCAATAGTATTTCAAGCAGTGAGAGGCTCTTGAAGTCATCACCGTAACAAAAAAAAATATCATTACCAGATATAAGTTCTGAAACATTCAATATTTTTAAATTAATTACTTGTAGTCATGACATATAGCATATATACATATATGTATACCTTCACATAATTATGGTTATCTTTACATGTAGCTATGTTATAAGAAACAGCGTATATTTGTATAAATGTATAAAGATACACTATTATATATATTTTTAAGTTGTATGTTGGAGAATGCAAACATATACATAATATGCTTTTAGTTATAATACTAAATAATACTAATTTAGTATTTATACTTAATAATTTAATGGTAAATCAGTAATAATAAAATACTTCTTTTCACTTCTGCTAAAATAAAGTCTTAAATCTAGAGCCCTCAAACCAAAACCTCTTTTTCTTACATGACAGAGCTATTACACAAATCTGACATGCTCAAGTTAATTTGGTGCCAATGCAGCACTGAAATTCATACATAATTTCGTATTTAAAGAGGTTGCTTTTCACAAACTGAAAAAGAGTCATCTTTGAATTTAGCACAATACCTAATGAGTAACTGGTTCCAAGACTGAACCAAGCACATATCATACCTTATTTTCTTAAATCCTTACAACCAACCTTATTGGACAAATGTTATATTTATCTCTATTAAATAGATGATAAATTTTGCTTTGAGAATAATTCTTTCATTAGGCCACGATCACAGTTAATACTGCTGGAATCAAGATTCAACCGGGTCAAAGTGAATTCAAAGTATTTAACTTTGCACCATATGATGTTGTCCATCCACATTGACAGTCTGTATGCATGCACATGTACTTGTGTGTCTTTGTTAATGAACCAGGAATTGGACACGTGCTGTAAATTTAAATTTTTATTAAGCAGTCTCCACGCCCAGCCTGGAGCTAGACCAGCACGGGGCTTGAACTCACAACCCTAAGATCAAGACCTGAGCTGAGATCAAGAGTTGGATGCTTAACCAACTGAGCCACCCAGGTGCCCCTGTAAATTTAACTTTATTTATCCTAATAAAGCATCAGATTTTTAGTATTCCCTTTTAATCTTAATTTTCATTTTCAAATATATAAATATTATATACTTATTACTATTGGTAACTAGTTGTACATATAGTAACATTTACCTAATTGGAAGCAAAATATTGCATTTCAAAGTATGATATTCCAATTACTATAAACATATTCCTATCTAAACAGACACCTATCTTGATACTAGTGCCCCATTTTTGTTTATTTGTTTGTTTTTAATTTTTTTAAGTTTATTTATTTATTTTGAGAGAGACAGAGGCAGCGTGTGTGAGGGAAGGGCAGAGAGAGAGGGAAAGAGAGAGAATCCCACGCAGTGCAGAGTTTGACGTGGAGCTCTAACCCACAAAAACATGAGATCATGACCTCAGCTGAAACCAAGAGTCTGCTGCTTAACCAACTGAGCCACCCAGGCACCCCTAGTGTCCCTTGTTTTGAAAAAAAAAAAAAAAAAATATATATATATATATATATATATATATATATTCATTTAAGCTTTTTGTTTGATTATTAGAATTAAATTTCTGAAAACTTAAGTCGCACAGACAAGATATTTAGCAATGAAATCATGTCATACTAAAGTAATAATGTTAGGGGTGCCTGGGTGGCTCAGTCGGTTAGGCGACCAACTTCAGCTCAGGTCATGATCTCACAATCTGTGAGTTCGAGCCCCGTGTCGGGCTCTGTGCTGACAGCTCAGAGCCTGGAGCCTGCTTCAGATTCTGTGTCTCCCTCTCTCCCTGCCCCTCCCCTGCTCATGCTCTGTCTCTCTCTGTCTCAAAAACAAATAAAAACATTTTAAAAAACTTAAAAAAAAGTAATAATGTTAAAAAGTCTGAATAAAAAACATACAAAGATCTCAAATATTAGTTTAACATTTTTACTTCAATACATGTTTTGAGTTTATTGATTACCCAGATATGTGGCTCCCTTGCCTATTGACAAAATACTCATTAAAGGCAAAATATTTTTCCAACAGAAAAGCGTGATTCTAAGGCTCATTACTAAGACTAAAATGTCTTTTTTTTTTTTTTTTTCTGTTAGCATATCAAGAGTTTTATTGATGTTAATTTGGGGGCATTTGTACCTTCATATACTGACCTAATAAAATACTGGTTTTCAGTATAGACATTTTCTACCCTTTATAATTTAATGATAGTTACTTGAGATTTAACAAACTCTCGGAAAAGATCCATGAAGCTTCAACAATTAATATTCAAAACATGAATCTGGGCTTAGATTCTAATTTGCTTCTGATGCAATATTAAAGCAAAATATGTATAAAATATTAATGTTATATTAGTTCTGAATTTATTTTTTTTTTTTATTTTACAATAAAGCCTTCCTACCTAGATCATTTTATTTTGAAGGACATTTTTAAAGGGCAATTGTGCTTCTTGATAAACTAAATAATGATTTAGTAGCAATTAAATAATAATTAAATGTAGTCATCATGGGAAAATTATTATCTTAGTGCAGTAAAGTTTTTATATTAAAATAAAATCATTATGTATTGAATAAGTGATACAATATTACTTTCACTTTTGTTTAAAATCAGAAACATTTCATCTTTAAATTTCATGTTGCAAATGCTTCCAATATGTAGTTCATCCTACACTATTTAAAAACTACATGTTAAACAATAATTATGTATGGATAAATTCTGACTATAATACTATCTTAAATGTGTAGTGGCTTCAGAATTTTTAAATAAAAGTGTAAGATTTGGGGCGCCTATGTGGCTCAGTCGGTTGAGCGTCGGACTTCGGCTCAGGTCATGAGCTCACAGTTTGTGGGTTCGAGCCCCGCCTCAGGCTCTGTGGTGACCACTTGCTCAGAGCCTGGAACCTGCTTCAGATTCTGTGCCTCCTTCTCTCTCTGCCCCTCCCCGCTCACACTTTGTCTCACTCTGTTTCTCAAAAATCAATAAATGTAAAAAAAATTTTTTTTAAATAAAAGTGTAAGATTTTCCAACATCATTTTAACAGAATGAGGAAATTTCACTTTTACTGAAACACACCCATTACCATGAATTATATAATTGTATTCTTAAGTCTTCTGTTCTCAGAGTCCATGCCAATGTCTTATGAAAAACATAATTTTTAAGTTAAGTCCTGTGACAGGAAATGATTGTTTGCTATTAAATTATTTTTCTTTTGCTCCTGGATGTACATGGAGACCATGTTTCTTCATATTCTTACAGCTAGACGTGCCATGCAACTGAGTTCTGGCCATGGGCACACTGGCAGGTATGATGGACATCTTCTCCAAGTTGATCTATAAAACATTCCCATGACGTTTCATTCCTTTTTTTCTACTTGCCAGCTGAATGGAGAAAATACTTAGGACTTTGAAGAATGGAAGCACTCTGAATATCTGAAGCACTGAGTAGAATGAGCTGCTCATGACCTGCGTTGGATTGTTTCATGAGGGAGAAATCAACGTCTGTTTTGTAAAGCCATTCCAATTATGTTTGTTGTCATTACAACGGAGAGTTTACTGGGGTATTGCAGGTATCAGTAAACTCATTCCACACACAAAAAAACTGGTCTGGCATGTCATGACAAATTAAACATTTAAATGTATAAAACAAATAAAAATCAAAAATAGGAACTTTTTTGTAGAGAATGTCAGAATATATCTTTAAGGCTTCAAAGTCAGTATTTCTTAAGATAAACACTTATTGAATAGAACATTGTCAGCCCACATGTTTTTGACCTCCAGGCAGCATTGATCCTTCACTCTCTCTTGATACTTTTTCACTCGAATTCTGCAACACCACACACTTTTACAGGGTCCTCAATATCTCATTGACTTCAAAATATTGGCATGTCCTATATCTTGCTTCTCAAGCCTCTCTCTCTCCTACACTCATGGTTTTCCATGTGCTTATCAATGGCCAGCCTGGATGTCTGCCCTGATTTGTGTAAGCATGGGCAGACGTCTAATGAACATTTCCATTTCTATAAAGAGTAGATAACACAAAATAAAGTAGTCCAAAACTAAACTCCTCTATTCCAAAAAACCTTCCCACTAGTCTTTATCTCAATAAATGGCAACTCCATTCTTGTTTCTCAGGCCAAAAACTTTGGCTTCTCTTTTCTCACCTATATCTGATGTGTCAGCAAATCCTATCAGCCGGCCTTAAAATATAGCCAGAATCTGAATACTATTCTTCACCGCCACAACTACCACGGTTGTCAAAACTACCATCTTTTCTCCCCTGGATCAGTGTGAAAGTTTTCTAAGTGGTCTCACTGATTCCATGATTGCCACCACCCCGCCCCCTTTTTTTAAATCTATGCTTAACACAGAAGCCAAGATGATTATATTAGAACATACGTCTGATCATGTCTCTGTTCTGCTCAAAACCTTCTAATGATTTCCCATCATAGTGTAAAGATCAAAGATCTCAAAATGGTCTTCAAAGTCCTACAGAATCTGACCTCCCCACCCTGACTACCACTCTGATTTTTTTTCCTAACTACTCTATGACAAGAGTCTATGACAAGAGTCTATGACAAGAGTCATACTGTACACTTTGACTTACTCTATGACAGGCGAAGCACATTACTTCCTAAGGAACTTTATTCTTTCGCTTCCCTCTGAATGAGACATTCTTTCATCAGAGACCTGCACATTTCTATCTTTCACCTTTCCTGGTGTTTATTCAAATCTCACTTTCTTTTTTTGTTTTTTAATTTTTTTTTAATGTTTATTTATTTGAAGACAGAGAGACAGAGCATGAGCGGGGAGGGGCAGAGAGAGAGGGAGACACAGAATCCGAAGCAGGCTCCAGGCTCTGAGCTGTCAGCACAGCGCCCAATGCGGGGCTCGAACTCACAGACCGCGAGATCATGACCTGAGCCGAAGTCGGACGCTCAACCAACTGAGCCACCCAGGCGCCCCTCAAATCTCACTTTCTTAAGATGGCTTTCCCTAGTCATTCTATCAAAAACTGCACTCCCTTATTCTTATGGACATAATTCCCTCTTATTGATTTATTTTTCACTTATTAAGGTATGTCCTTCTAACACACTTTTAACCTTAGTGATTGTCACCATCCCCAACACCCACATACACACTATAAACTATTTTCTATAGCAGCAGAGATTTTTATCAGCTTTGTTTCAAGTTATAAACCACAACCTACAACCTATAGCAATACATACATTACTGAATGTATAATGAATGAAGACACACAGAAAATGATCTGCTTTACTTCAATAAACACAAAAGCTTATGAATGTTCAAGGGTACTATTAAAAGGTTTTAACCTTTTAGCCATAAACTGAGGAAAATATTTGCTAAAATGATAACAAACAAAGGGTTAGTACAAAGAATAAAAAAATGAATTTGTACAATCAATAAGACAAAACTTACTAGAAATCAAAAAGAAATCCAATAAAAATAAGGGCAAAAATCCTGAATAGATATTTTACAGAATACAAAACGTGAGTGAGCAATAACTATATGAAAAGGTACATCAATTCAATGATAATTAGGTAAATACAAGTTAAAAACACAACATAGTATATCAGTCACCAGATTGGCAACAACAAAGTTTGACAGCATTCAAGCGTTCACACGGCTGTGGCACCACAAGATTTCCTGTATGTGGCATGTGTGTTTGTAAACTTTGGTACAACCCCTTTGGAACAAAGTTGGCATTGCACTAGAAAAATTGAAGACGAATTCACCTATGATTGAGAAATTCTAATCCTGGTTCCTACAGAAATTTTTACAGGTGTGCAAGTATATTATAAATACGTTGGTCATAGTAGCATTATAATAGCAAATCTGGGAAATATCAAAGTTACTCTTCAATGGAAAATGAATAAATGATTTGCGTGGTACACACACAGGTATACTGTGCAGTAGCGAAAATAACTGAATTGCTGCTACATGCATCAGTATAAATGAATATCACAAAACAATTGCATTTAGTGTAACAGCAAGTTAACAAAGAAGATACACAGTGTGATATTTACACAAACTTCAAACATTTATAAAATAATACAAAAGCATGCATATATATGCAAACCAATTATAAGCAAAAGGAAAAGTTATAAACTTCTGAATAATGTTCCCCTTGGGGGTAAGGAAAGATTGACAAGGAACCGTTCAACATCTTCAAGGTCATTTCTTAATCATGTATGCTGACACATGCTTCTTTCTCTTAGAATAAATTTTTTAAATATGCGACATTATTTAAAATTAATATTTTAAAGAGAGTAAATGAAATTTACTTTTATTCAGCTATCAACATATTATGAGCATATTATGTACACACCACTATGCTAAATACTTTGAAAGCAGAGATGAGTACTATATATCTTTCCTGTAATGGAAGTTACTGTTCAGAGTTTTAAAAAGAGGTCAGAATTTTGTTCTTCCATATTCACAGATGGTGAATATGTGTCATGCTGTTTCCTTCCCCTTCAGTGCCTATGGCAGACCATACTAAGCGGGCAAGGTGATCTTCACTCTGACCCTGAATACAGGCAAGGATTCTCAACACAATGCTCTAGGCTGCCATTATTAATTGCTTAGAGTTGACACTCAGTTTCAAATGTGTGCTCTCCTAGCTCTTTCACATTTACAGACTCTCAAAATGTATCATTTCCAGATTTTAAAGAAGAGGCATTGATATGCATATTGTACAAAGTGAAAAAAAAGTTTGCAATAATCATTTAATTATTTTTCCATAACAACGCTATTTTCCTACTACATTTGAAATTTGGTACAATGCTTTAAAGATGTAATTAGTTTTTGACACAAGTAAACCTATTTGAGAAAGATCATTGTTAATAAATAAACAAGCACAATGTAAAAATAACATCTAGAGACACCATTTTATTTATAATTAAGAAGCCTATTTTTATTCATGTTTAATATTTCATTTAAATTTTTTTATATTTATTTATTTTTGAGAGACAGAGTGAGACAGAGCATGAGCAAAGAAGGGGCAGAGAGAAGGAAACAGAATCTGAAGGAAGCTCTAAGCTCTGATCAAGCGTTCATCACAGGGCCCGATGTGGGGCTCAAACCCACGAACCATGACATCATGGCCTGAGCCAAAGTCGGACACAACCGACTGAGCCACCCAGGCAGCCTTAATACATCATTTTTTATAAATGAATCTTGATAAGGAAATTTTTGTAATATGTGTTCTAACTGATTTGACTCACATTACAAAATATAAAACAACATATCAGAGCCTAAATGCAAAGTGAAAACTATAATAAAAAGCACCTAACATATTTTTAATAAAATAGATTACATTAGCCAGTTTTTTAAAGGTACACTAACAAAACTTACTATGGAATTGGATGTAGGATGTTAAAGAAGGGGAGTAAAGTTTGTCTCCGTGCTTTAGGACTGAAAAATACTAAGTGAGATATAATTTACTAAGATGGGTAAATTTATGGGAAGCACCAGACGTGAATCAAATATCACTGTTAAAATAGTGCATTGTTGGCTATAGTAAAAGTATGTGTGCTCTAATTAACATCATCAACCAATCAGAATACTGTGGTATTTGACAACAGAGGCCTTGGAAGTATGCAAACTTAAAAGCATGGACAATCTTTCAAGGTATATTACCTTATCACCTTGTCCAGTTAGCTGTGCCACCAATCAAAGTATTCTCTTTTCTCATTTCTTTCTCAGATAAAGGCAATGAGAAATAGACCAATAATGATCATACCTGATATAAAAATTAACCATAGTATTTGTAAGAATTATTTCATAAAGACAAGTATAGCTTTGTTAATACTCACAAAATAAATAACCCATCAATTTCCCCAATATCAATGACCTTTAGAAGTGCCACATTCCTCATATTCATGGTTAGAGGAAATGTACATGATCATAAAATACTTAAGTCTTTAATTTTGAATTCATGTGTCATCACTTTTGGTTAATTTATATTGCGAAAAATCTATACAATAAAGTTAAATATTCCCTCCGGGCCCATCAGAATAAGAAAGTAGACTGAAATATTACCAGTTATCAAGTGATCAAGAATTCTGTATGTGTATGTGTGTGTGTGTGTGTGTGTGTGTGTGTGTCTGTTAATTAATTAATTGGGGCTTGTTAGTGGTCATTGTCAAGTCTCTATTGTTATACTCTGTATGAGAAGAGAACATAATTAAATGATTATTCAGAGGATTCAAAGAACTGATTTTCAAAAAAAATAAATAATGCAAATGAGTGCCTGAACACACACATGGTCAAAAATATAAGGACTGATACAACTTAAGACGCCTACAAAGTTATTCAGTTAACAAACATGACAATATCTAATTGTCATTATTTTTCCTATATTTTTCCTATAACATACTTGAGTCTATATAATCATAGTGAATAACAATATATACCAGTCATACCCATTGATTGCCTTACTTTTTCATTGTCTTTTCTTCCCCCGCCCCCAAAAAAAGCCTTCCTAATTTATATGAGGAAGATATCAATTTTCACCTGGAAAAGGAAAAACTCAAGTTTCTGAATAGGCATCCTACCCTAGCACTTGATATTTAATTGTTATCTTTGACAGCCTTTGATTCAGAATTAATTAGATCAGACTATACCAAAGTTAAGAATTAAATTAACCTAAATGTGAGCTATTCCAAATTAACATTTGAAGTCCTTTTCCCTTTTGAAAGTAATAATAAACCTCAGTTAGGTATTGTACTCTTTCTTGGGAGAGCAAATTTACCTTTAAAGGAGCAACTTTCTTTTTACCTGAACCTTAGTCATGAGATTTAAAATGTTTTCAGATACTTGTGTTTTTCTGTCAATATTTCATAATCACGGTATCTAGGATAAAAATTATCCACCTCTGTAAAAGAAAGAGGATGGGAATTTACAATTTAGATGTGAAAATAAAATTACAAAAGGGCTATAGTTTACCACAAAGCTCAGAACCAAGTGTATCTAAAAATAAAGCATAGAGGCAAAGACCTCTGGTTTCCTGACACAACACTGCCCGTCTGACTGTTGGGTAGTTTGAACTAGACAACATATTGCTTTAATTTGTGGGTATACCCAAAATTCCAACAGTTAATTTTCCCCCCAGTTATCCAGTAAATTTGAAGTATACCAGTCACCCTTTGTTACACGCGAATGCTATTTTTCTGGAGGATATGATGAGTAGATGATAAATACATTGCCCTTTTGAGTTTCTAATGATCTAGAGATAAAAGACTTTGGAGCCCAATTATCGTTTCTTTTCCTATCCAAATCTTTTATACATAACTCTTTAAATAATAAACCATATTTTTATGTGTATTATGGAATCATGAAGAGAATATAAAATGAACAAGACACCTTTCCCAAACTGCATATATGTTTTATGAGATTATTCATTGGTTTTCAGTGGATTTGTTATACAGTCTTTGGGCATTCTTAAACTCAGCCTAAAAGAGGAAATGATCTAAACATTAAAATGCAATACAAAATAGTGCACTTTTAAAGAATCTGAGACTTGTGGCCAAAATTTTACATCTTCCTCCTCTGATTCCACAAGACCAAATCTCCTATATTCTAAACAAGCACTATGATGTGATCAGAGTAACTTCAGGAATACCATATGAGGTTTCTTAAAGGGAGTCTGGTGGAAAGAAATGTTTCAATGCTATCGATGCTCTCCCCACTCTTTATAACTTGATCTCTGTTCCTAATATAATTTTTTAAAGCACATGAAAAATTTATAGTCAGTAAAATTTTCAAAACAAAAGTATGCTTAGTGTTCCTGTTAATGGTTTCTCCTTTCCCTCCATTTATAGATTACTATTTTATTGGTTAAAATAGAGCATTGATTCCATGTGCCAAACTCTCAGATTTTTCTCTTTTGATAAAGGTTAATTTAAATGTGGCCAACTATTTCTGGATCCTCAAATTATTTTTTAAAAAGTGAGTATTATTATCTACACAATATACTAAAGAGAGATTTCAAATGGTAGTATATATAATATGTTCTTATAAGACATAGGCTCTGATAAAAGAGATTCCTTAAATAAGGTGGTGATTATTGATGACAGAATATTTCAATATTTTAGCAGAAGTCATTTAAGTATTGGAATGTCCCTCATGCTCTGAGAGGCAATAAATTTAATAGCTTTTTAAGTCTTTTATTATTATTATTATTATTATTATTATTATTATCATTATTATTATTTTGCAGTCTTGGGTTTAGCGGAAAAGAATTGGTGTCCAGATATAATTTCTTCACTTTTGTGTTCCAAAAATAGACCACATATGGGTACATTTTCAGATATCGAATTTTTAATGACTTTCCTTTTAGGGGCAAAATAGTAATACCACTTAATACTAGATTACAAAGAAAAGCCTATTTCTGAAGGAATTTTTACTTTATAAGGGTAGCAGTGTCTGGGAATTACATGAATGGGCTGCATTCTCCCTGCGAGTCTGAGTGGATGAGAACAAGATGTTTCATGTATAGAAGAAATGTCTCCCTCTGCTCATCTCCGACAGAGAGTTTTCTTGAATAGAGACAGGCATGACTTGTCCCCCCCAAAAATATACAACTATTTGATATATTTCTGTTACACTGCTTAGGTAAATAAACATGTATTCATTTTCTTTCCTGCACTTTTGGGTTAACATGTTATTATGGAAATTTTCAAACATATAAAAGTAGAGAGAATAATATAATAAACACCCCCACACATAACTATCAGTCACTTATCACTCAGCTTCAATAATTACAAACAAATGCCCAAAGATTTTATCTATAACCCTTAAACTCCTTCCCTTCAATTATTTTGATTAAAACTTTGTACCACGTATCTTTCATCCATAAACATATCAGTGTGTATTTCTAAAGTGAAAGGAATTACTGAAATGTACTTCAATATATTATACACCTAAAATGTTTTAATTCCTTGATATAATTAACTACCCAGTTCGCACAATCATCCTATAATATTTTAGAGTCAGTGTGAAACCATATTCAGATTAACTTTGCATGTTGCAATGAATTTATATGTTGTAGTCTCATTACAAGATCCCCTGCTTTTGTCTTTTCTTTTTTCTCCCTTGCAACTTACATGTTTAAGAAACTAGGATTTTGGCCTATAGTTTTCCAGTCTGTGGTTTGCTGATTCCTGTCTCAAATACTAGTTAACCTGTTATTTAACATGTTTATCTCTTCCTTGTAGATCTTGTAAACTGATGGTTAGAAAAAAAGGGTTTTTTTAATTAATAAGGTTTAAGTTTTCCATGAAAATATTTCATAAGTAATGTGGTATAATTCTAATAGAAATGATATAATATTTGGTCTTTATTAAAGAAAGGTCAGAAAACTAGTGGTTTAGGGGCACCTGGGTGGCTCTTTCGGTTAAGTGTCCGACTTTGGCTCAGGTCATCATCTCGTGGTCTGTGAGTTCGAGCCCCGCATCGGGCTCTATGCTGACAGCTCAGAGCCTGGAGCCTGCTTCGGATTCTGTGTCTCCCTCCCTCTCTCTCTCTCCCCTTTCCCTGCTCGCACTGTCTCTGTCTCTCTCTTCGTCTCAGAATAATAAATAAACATTAAAAAAAAGTTAAAAAAAATAGTGGTTTAAAAATTCTGTCAATCTGGTGCTTCCACAAAACCAGGACAGGGTCTCTTCTAACCTCAGGGCTGGGCATAGGGTGCCTCAAGTAACCAGAACAGCAGGTCCTGGAGACCTGTTTTGCTGTGTATTTTGATTTCGTCTGCATGCAAATGTATGAAATTGCCATTGTAGACAGGAGGGGGGGGGACATCTGAACTTGCTGTTAAAGACAGATGCCACTGTCTTTTTGCTTTTGAAGTCCAGTACTATAACATGAATAAATGACCCTACCTTTGTAGCCTCAAAGAAAATTTAAAAAAATAATAATAATGTTTATTTTTTGAGGCGGGGGGAGAGAAAGAGGGAGACACAGATTCGAAGCAGTCTCCGGGCTCTGAGCTGTCCGCACAGAGACCAACACGGGGCTCAAACTCACAAACTGTGAGATCATAACTTGAGCTTAAGTCGGACACTTAACTGTCTGAGCTATCAGGTGCCCTGAAAATTTTTTTATTCTACCAGTTTTTATTCATTAGTTAGCTGAAATATTTCATAATGAAAATCCTGTCTCAACTACTAGTTAGTTAACCTGAAGAACAGTTGTATTCTATTTTATTCTGTTCAATTTTACTTTGTTTGCCAAGTTTTTATTCAATATGTTGGCTCTCTGGTATCTTTCAAAGGTTAATTAAATGTATAATTTATTGTCTGCACCCGGATACTTTTCACTGAAAGGATGTACTAGTAATAATTATACTGGGACAACAGAATAAGCCAGAGTGCCTACCTTTAGTGCCAAAATGTATAGTCACCCTGTTTAAAGGTGGTCAATGGAGTTTTAGGTTTTTATTTTGTTCTGCCTTTTAAATTATCATCATAAACACATAAAATCAAACATATTTGACACATTTCAATACTTGCAATTGTTAAGCATATTGAGGCTTTGATAAAGTTTATGACAGAGTTCTTTGGTCATGACCCTACAAGTCCTTATAATCTTTACTTTGTAGTGTGATAAGATTTTCTAGGATCATCTTGTACAGTTCATTCTCCAAATGTGGAATCAGCATTTTCTCCAAGGATTCTTGCTTCCTTACTGTTGGAAAGACATTCAGACATCAAAATCGGGTTACTGGATATTTATAATTTCTGGTTTGTTTATGGTTTCTAGGTCTTTTTGGTAGACAGAGCAGGAAAATAATTTTTAAAAATAAAATATATTATAAAATCTTAATTCCATATTTTATTTATATTCAGGACCATAGGGTTTTAGCTTAACCTCATTAAAAAAATTTTTTTTAACATTTATTTATTATTATTTTTTTTTAATTTATTTTTTTTTTCAACGTTTATTTATTTTTGGGACAGAGAGAGACAGAGCATGAACGGGGGAGGGGCAGAGAGAGAGGGAGACACAGAATCGGAAACAGGCTCCAGGCTCTGAGCCATCAGCCCAGAGCCCGACGCGGGGCTCGAACTCACGGACCGCGAGATCGTGACCTGGCTGAAGTCGGACGCTTAACCGACTGCGCCACCCAGGCGCCCCCTTATCTTCTTTTTTAAATGTGACCATCCATTAATATTATCTGCACTGACTTTAGAAGCCACATTTAAATACACAATTGTTTTCTGACCTTTTTTTGTTTCTTTTGTTTTTCCTCATTTTATTTTATTTTTTCTTTTTCCATTTTTTTAATGGCTTCAGGAGTGGAATTTAGTGATTCATATAACAGTACTCAACCCTACTTAATGCCCATCACCTATTTAGCCCATCCCCTCACCCAACAGCCCTCCAGCAACCCTCACTTTGTTCCCTATATTTATGAGTCTCTTATGGTTTGCCTCCCTCTCTGTTTTTATCTTATTTTTCCTTCCCTTATCCTATGTTCATCTGTTGTGTTTCTTAAATTCCACATATGAGTGAAATCATATGTTATATATATTTCTCTGACTGAATTAGTTTTCCACATTGATTTTTCAGGCTAGAAATGACAGTGTTTAATTATGAATGATGTCTTTACATACTTTATAATATCAAATGGGTTAGCCATCCTCCATTTCTTCCCCCCAGTTCATTTCCACGTCAGGATTTTCATGGTTGTCCTCGCACATTTCTAGTGCATGAAATTCATACTTTATCTATCATCTGTGTATCATCTACCTCTCATTATCTCTAATATAAAAAAGTCTTTTCTTCCATTTTAGATTTGATCCTTTTTTGGTAGTATACCAAATAATTTTTATATTTTGTATTGGCTTTATAAGCTGCTATTTTATCAAATTATCTTGCTTTTATAATAGTTTATAATAGTTTTCCCCCATGGATTCCTTTGGGGCTTTTCAGATATATATCCTGTCATGCTAGAATAGATATAGCATTTCTTCCACCATTCCAATTCCTGTGCTTCTAATTCCTTTCTGTTTTCTAACTACATTGCTTAATATCTACAGCCCATATTCTGGGGGGTTGGCATCTTTATCTTTTTCTGACTTTAGCAAAAAAACCTTTTCTATTTCCATATTAAGTAAAAGGCTGGCTTTTGGGCTAAGGTACATATCTGATTATGTTAAGTATCCTCACAATTCTATTGTACTGAGGGTTTTAAATATAAAAGGGTAATGAATTTTGTCAAATATGTTTCCTGAAGTTACAGAAATGATTACATAATAATAATTTACCAAGCCCAAATGTATTAATTCAATGAACAATATTAATGATTTTCCTAATATTAAACTATGTATTCATCTCTGAAATAAACACCTCTTGAACATGCTGTGTAATTGGCCATATCTTATTAGGGATATTTATAATAATAATAATAAGTAAGATTGATCTATATTTTCTTTTTTGGGTCACTGATCTTTAACATATTTAAGAAATCATAGGTATATACTCCAATGTATAGGTGGGCAGAGGGAGAGAGAGAGAGAGAGAGAGAGAGAATCCTAATCAGTTTTCATGCCCAGCACCACACATAGGACTTGATCTCATGACCCTGAAATCATGAGCCAAAATCAAGAGCCAGATAGTTAACCAATTGACCCATGCTGGAGTCCCTTTTTCCAGTGTTTTCAAAATTGACCTTGTACTTTACAAGGACTGCTAGGTCTGTGTCCTTCCTCCACTTTTGTCTGAATACCTCTCTCCCTTTGCTTCTCCTGTCCCTGGCCTTCTCCATTTGGATTGTACTACCCCCAAACTTTCCTCAGTACAGGTTTTCAATAAAATAGGGCCACAGTAATGGACTGTATATGATGACATGTATGTGATTATGTGATTATGTTGCATGAAATTGTTCGAGTTTCTCTCTCCCTTGGTGACCCACATAACCCATACCCCATTTCTCCTATTGTTAAAATGTTACGTCACCATAGTACAATCTGTCACAAGTAATAAACCAATATTGGCCCATGGCGATTAACTAAATTCCATACTTTATTCATGTTTTATTACTTTTTCCCTAAAGTCCTTTTTCTGTTCTATGATATTATCTAGGACCCCACATTACATTTAGTCACCATGTCTTCTTAGCCTCCTTTGGACTGTGAAATTTCTCATATTTTTTTTTTTTTTTGATTGATGACCTTTAAAGTATTGAAGAATATTGGCCAGTTATTTTGTAGTACATCTTTCAGTTGGGGTTTGTCAATGTTTTTCTCATGATTAGACTGAGGTGATGAGTTTTAAGAGGATGATATGATCATATCGTATTAAAGGTACATGCCATCAACAGACTTATCCCTGGTTATGGTAACTGTGCTCAATGGGCCAAGTATCTGTTTGTCTTGTTTCTCTACTGTAAAATGACTGTGTTCCCTCTTTCATTCTCTAATCTTTGAAATAAGTCACTCAGCACAACTCACACTGAAGAGGTGGAAAGATAAGCTCTACCTCCCTATGAAGAAAGTATCTACATAAATTATTTGGAATTTTTCTCTATGGGAGATTTGTCTCTTGTCCTTTATTTTAAAAATATTATTCACTCATGTAATAATTTCAGTATTGACTCATAGGTATTCAGTTTATACTTAAGCAATAACCCAATACTACACTAGATATTTTGTTGCTCAAAATATTCTGGCTTTGCCATTGGGAGCTCATTCAGGTTATCTTTGTGTCCCTTTGACATGCCCCAATCCTTTTGGAGTTTTCAGTGCCTGCTTCTTTATTTTAAGACACTACGAGATGTCCTAGGCTCACTTGTGTATTCCCTGGCCCATCTCTTGACACAGCCTTTTCTCCAAGGACCCCTGGTTCCTTTTATTGTCAAATTGCATTAGAACTAAGATCTGGAAACTAGGTTTGCCCATTCTTACTGAGTGTCATCGCTTCTATGTCTTCACAGTGGACGGAGGTAGGAAATACATGTAGATATTAACTCATGTATGCATACACATATATAGTTATTTCTGTATCTATATGGCTGAATTTATATTAAGCTAAACATGAGGTCATACTGATATCTTTGACTCCAGTGCAGTACAACCTGTTTCATTCTAGCCTTTTCCTCTTGCCTATCTGCACCTCTCTCTCCAAAAGTGAGAAGCTGCCTTCTACCATTTACCATCCACTTAATTAATTCTAGTATCCACGTACAGCAGTGTCAGAATTGTTAACCGGTACCCGCAGGAGAAACAACTCTGCCAACTAGAAAACAGAGTGTATGTGTAGTGCCTTTTGTCTTTAGTCTCACAGTTTGCAGTCAAAACACTGCTTTCCAAAGTTACTCAAGTCAGAACTCATTTCCCCACCCCCTCAGTAATGGACACCTTGTTAAGATGCTAAGTCTGTGGTAATTTGTTACACAGCAGGAGAAAAGGAATAGATCTATATCCTGAAAAGTTTTTGTTGGCTAGTTTTGAGATCTCATGGGTCCAAGAGCACTTCAGAATCATTCCAACTTACTGTAATTTCTTTGCCCCCACCCCAGATCGGACACTTTGAAGCCCACCTCCTACTTCAGCTGCTGTTCTAACCAGTCCACTGGGCCTCTCCGTGCGACTGTTGGTGAGTGTGTGGTCCACCAGCTCTTGATGGTCTCTCCCCACCCAATAATATCGGGGGTTAAAGAGATACCTTCCCACATGCGTATGCTGTTAAATTCCAGTGGCTTTTGATTTCTCTCTTATTCCTCTGTTCTATAGATTCTTGAGGAGGTTCCAAAAATATACTATTACCTGGGCCACCTTTCCATATTTTTGGTTGTTTTTTCATCCAAAACATTTACTTATTTATTTATTTTTAGTTACGTGTTAATTAACTTGAATTTAATTTTTGTAATGTTTATTTTAGAGAGAGACAGAGCACAAGTGGGGAAGGGGCAGAGAGAGAGGGAGACACAGAATCTGAAGCAGGCTGCAGGCTCTGAGCTGTCAGCACAGAGCCCGATGTGGGGCTTGAACTCACGGACTGTGAGATCATGACCTGAGCCGAAGTCAGACGCTCAAACGACTGAGCCACCTAGGCGCCCCCAACTTGAATTTAAATAAAAAATTTTTTAAAAAGGCAATATGGAAAGACCAAAGCTGTTCCCCTACATTAATCTCCTTCAGGTTAACAGGTACAGGACTTGTCGGCTGCAGAAATTCTTGTCAGGATGTGACGCAGACTGTCGCATCTGTTTCTTACTATTTGCTGTAGACAAAGGCACGGTGGTAGGCCTACCCATTTATCATCATTCTTTCATATCCTTATTTGCCAACTCGACTGTGCCAACGTGTTAGAAATGGATAAAGCTTAATATAATTTTAATATATCAAGAAATATATTAATAAAATATTTTTAGAGTTAAAAATGGATTTATTTATTTATTTATTTATTTTAGGTGTAAGAGCACTCCAAAGTGTTTTTTCACAGAACGAAAGGGGAAGGAGTCTCTAAACTCTTCATTTCTTATGTAAAGGGGTAACTTTCAAATTAGGGTCTAAGTTGGAAATTCGTTCTCTCCATTCCACGGAAAATGGCTGCTATGTGACTTCCTGTGTAAGGTTATTAAGTGTCCTTCCAACAATATTTGTTGTCAACTGTTGGGCTTAAAAGGGACTTTTGTCATCATCAACATGATGACGAGAAATAACGGAGGTCCACGAAAGATTGCAAAATTCCGCAGTTAAATTACAGAGACGGAATTAGCAACTTAGCAACCAGCTTAGCAACATAACTACACTCAACACACTCTGCAGCCTCTCTTACATCATGCTGAAGTTTCTTCTGTTTTCCAGTGAGGGCTAGGATTGTTGCCCTGAAGAGGCATCCAATGGTTTTAGGAAAATAAGTAAGTATTCCGGAGAGTGGAATTTCACAAGCAAAGGCAAAGGAATGTGGCACATCGGAGCATTTTGTTATTCTGCTTATGTAGTATTTTGATCATTTTTTTTTACTATGATCATTTAACTTAATGCCTAGGACAGTAATTCTTATTCTTGTGTATGGATCACTTTATGATCTTTTTGACATTCTGGTCCATTAAATTTTAAGTGATACATAAGAGTTTATATTTCTAATTTCTAGCAAGCCCTCAGGTGATGCCACCTTGAATAGCAAGGGCCTAGAAGACTTATTAAGGATCCAAGTAGCTATGCATCTCCTAATTTTAAAGAACACTTTGATATATATATATATATATATATATTATTTATTATATTATATATATTATATATATTATATATATCATACACACACACACACACACATATATATATATATATATATATATGCAAACTCTATATACATATATATGGAGAGACAGAGAGACAGGGTGAGGCAGAGATTTTCATGAGATGTAATAGGATTTATGTCCTAAAAATGTTAAGAACCATTAGCCTACATGATAGGATTCAAATTCCCTAGGATAAAATATAAATTCCTACATAACATTCCTCATTGTATTTTCTTTAAGTGTCCTTTAAATTGCTTGCAGTCTAGCTATGCTCAGGACTTATAAAGTTGAAAATCATATATGATTCTTAATAGTTCCCACTTCGAGTAGAATTAGAATCTCCTCTTGTTCTCATAAATCACTTTCAGATACCTGCATTCATTCTTCAGCTAACATTTATGATCAACTTTATTTGTATATTATATTTTGTACCAAGTCTTAGGGATATAGAGATATGCAATGATCTCTATCTGTGGCATTACTGTAATTATTTGTTAAAAGATACTTCACTTAGTAAAGTGTTCTCCTTGAATATTTACCAAGTGTTGGTTCGTTAAATAAATAGAAAAGAAAGAAAGAAAGAAAGAAAGAAAGAAAGAACAGAAAGAGAGATGGAGGGAGGGAAGGGGAAGAGAGAGAGAGAGGAGAGAGGAAGGATGAAGAGAAAAAAAAAAAGAAAGAGAGAGAAAGGAAGAAAGAAAAGAGAGGAAGGAAGGTGTTGAGGTGAAAAGAACCAGTGTGGTAAGTATGAAAGGGCTGGGTTGGAAAGTCTGAGAACTATGAAGCACAGCGTTGGTAGTTAGGAAGACCACAGCCTATTGGAACTGCAGCTATTATGTATGAAAGATCATGAGATATGTTACTTTAAAATATTTTTGAAAGTGATGACCCATAGAATCAGAAATTTATCTAACGGAAAATCTTATGGGGAACCATCACAGCATTGTGTTTTTTCTCTGTCATACACATTCCCTGTTAATAGTACAAGAACTATTTAGAATAAAAGCTAATACTGATCTCTTTCCAAATTTTTGGTTTAGAAAGATCATAGGATAATCCAATTGGATAGACAGGTAGTAGACAAGAAAACACACAGTCAGGATGGTCGTGTGAGACTGTCCCTCATTTATTGGTACAAAGCATTATTTGGTTTTCTCAGAAACATCTGTTCACTAGGTTTATAGGTTATCAGACAGAATTCACAAATATTGGCTTACAATTTGTAAGAGTTATTTCCATGATAGTTGGTATTTGGGGGAGTTGTTGCTGCTAGACATATTCCTTTGTCACGAGGGTCCTCACACAGCTCCGAAAAATAGAGGCGCAGTGGGAGAAGCTGGCAAAAAAATTTGCCATTTGATTCACAAAACTCTACCACTGGGAGATGTCCCTTTGCTTTGAGAATCCCTGTGGTATGTATTGCATGAAGTCAACTAAAAATAAATAATTACTGCACTGTAAGAAACCATGTGAAAAGTTTGATGAAATGCAGATTGATGAATAAAAGCAAATAGCAATACCTAAAATAATTTACGAAGAGCTTACAAAATAATTCACAGATACATGTCTAGACATCTGAAGTTTCACCTAGTGAAAGGGCTGTAGAGAATATTCCTTGCCCACCTCACTGTGTTTAATTCCCTTTTACTCATTGTGCCAAGGTCTGGCCTCATCAGATGCATGCTATTCCTGGTGAATTGAAAAGAAGTTGTACAGATACCTGGCCATTATTAATCACTGCCTCTATTGTCAAAAGCTATTTCCCGATATTTTGTCTCATTCCATCTAAAAATTATTCTGATGTATTTATGGTTGGCTCTTCTTTTGTACTACAATTTGGCATATGAAAATGGTGCTCTACAAATCAGACAGTAGTGAAAGTAATAATTTGTCCACACAAATTAGACTCTGATGTACTACTATTCTCCAATGTCTCTCATATTCGCCTTTGTATTTCCAACCACTGTGGATTTTTTTTTTAGATGTGCAAAGAAAATTGCAGCTATTTAAAATAACCTAGAGAGGGAGAACTGTAGGCAATATCCTAACTACCTTAGCCCTTTACATTTCAGCACGCTTGTTGCCAAGGAAACCACTTGGGACTTTAGGGAAATTTGTGGATATTTAAAATGGATTGTGCCCGTACATAGATAGACACTTGCACAATTCACATTGCAGAATAAAAAGCTTCCAGTCTTGCAATATTAAGCCTGGAATTTCAAGGATTGAAGATGGGAAATAACAAAATGCAAAGGCTTATTCGCTTATATGCCAAAGAATGTGCTGTATATAGTATTTCAGATTATTCAGCTAGGCTGTTAAAAAAAAAAAAAAAAAGTAAAATTTAGCCGGAAGAGTAAAGAGTGCAATATAAACCTTATAAACATTACATTTTCATTTGTATTTGTGATTTGCAAGTTGAACACTGCATCAGCATTTTAACAATTAACTCCCAAGATATATTTCAGTTTTTAAAATCAGGAAAGCAAATGCATTCCTTGCTGGCACCCTGTTGGAAATTGGCTGAATTTTACATAAATGTAAACATGAATCTTTCCTCACCATACTGTGAGCAAAGTGCAGAGATTAGAGGAGGATAAAGAGAGGTTAATATATCAAAATCCCCAAACTAGTTTTTCAGTTTTTCCGTGTTTGTGTCTGTCCTCTTATTCTTTATTCTTTATAAATTTCTGCTGAAGATGTGCTGTTTTCTAGTGAGACAACCAGCTGCAGAGTAGAAAGCAGATGGACAAAATGACTTGCAAATATTACCTTCACATATTCGCGTGGTTTAATTTTGAACCTATACTCAGATTCTTACTCTCCCTAGACATGCAGGTTGAATAGACCATACCCTCTATGTACTCTCATCACAGGGGAGATTGGGCTTTACCCTGTGTATTTAAGGAATACCGCAGTCCCCACCTATGCATCTTTTTATTTTTTAATATTTATTTATTTTTGAGAGAGCACAAGTGGGGGAGGGGTAGAGAGAGAGGGACAGAAAGTCACAAGTAGGCTCTGCATTGTCTGCACAGAGTCCCATGTGGAGCTCTAACCCACAAGCCATGAGATCTTGATCTGAGCTGAAGTTGGATGCTCAAGTGACAGAGCCACCCAGGTGCCCCCAGCTATGCATCTTAATGGACTCTAGAACATCCGTGCAAGAGGTCTGCAAAGCAGCAGATCTCTGTTCAGACAATGTATGTGCTTTGTTTTAACAAAGATTTAGCTGAGGTATGGTGACATAGGAGTTTCTACCTTCCGTAGTTCCAGAGTGTGAATAATGAAAATCTGTGGTCAGAAGTAAAGGATAAGATGCAACTGAAAAATAAACAGTGTGCAAACCTCCTAATAATTTAATGTTGTGAGGTATTGCAATTTCCATCACTTTTATTCTTGGACATGTGTTTCCAATGAAAAAGTAGACAATTATACAAACATCACCTTCATATACTAGCTGAAGATTCATAATGAGCCCAGGTGGCTAACCACTTTCCTGGTCCAAATCGCTTCTAAGATAGTTAAAATGATACAAAAATTGGAGGGACAATGCATCCATACCAGAAGTTAATAAAAGGTATTATTTAACTGAAAATAACACAGAGGAATTCAGCTAGATATTTTTTAGATAGAGCTCAATTGAAAAAATTTTAATGAGTAAAAACAGAATGACAATGCAGAAAGACAAGAGATAACTATTTGGACCCAGCAGAAGCAGCTTAATTGATAGGGGCACAGCACTAGAGACAAGGTTGACCTATGGGAAAGGCAGAGAGCCTTGGGATCTTTTTTCTCTTTTTCTCCGGGACAAAGAACATTAGAAAAAAGTTCCCTGGGGATGCCTAGGGCACCTCCAAATAAAAACAAAATTAGTGAGCATCCACACCTGCCCCCCACCCATACGTCTGGGCTTTTCTCTGCATTAGCGGGCTTTCCACCAGATACAACAGGCACCGACGTCACTTGGACAGTGAGAAAGAAAAGGCTAGGATACCCCCTCAATTTTGGAAAGATGTTGGTTATTGATAATATCTCATCATCCAAGGTTGGGTGAAAACAACACCATAGCACGTAGCTTATAAAAAGATTATAGCTAAAGAGGAGGTGAGCACAGCACCTCAAAATCAAAGAACAAAGCTACTTTCAAAATAAAATAAATACTACAGCACAAAGAAGCAGATTTTAGAAAGTGTCTACTTTGTCTTGCAGTAAAAAGAGAAAGAAATGAACACCGTGAAACAAGAGATGAAAGATGAGAGGATAAGACAATAGACAGAGATATAAAAAGGAGCGAGCTGGGAGCCAGACAGCAGAGCAGAAGGAACTGAACGAGATAAGGAAAAAAATGAAAGGAAACGAAAGATACAATAACTAATTTTAAAACTGCTTTGAAAGCAGTAAAGAATCCATACTGTACAAACGGAATCAAGGAGGCGAAAGCTGAAATTTTGAGCTGCTTAAAGTATTTATTATTTGGCAACAATAAATTGCTCACGGTTTCACTAAATTTTAAAAATCACAAATATTAGGGTAACCTGGGGGGGTGGTGAGAAATGAAGATTACATCAGAAGTTGATATATGTTTTAAAAATCTAATAAGTAAATTTAAAAATAATCACTTGAGTAAAAACAACATAAAGTTCGATACCATTGGGAAGCTCCTAAACAGTATTAAGTAAAAAAGAAAGTACATTAGATACATAAATTTAAAAAGCTAAAAAATGAGCGAGGGGAAATAAACAGATACATAAGAAAATAAGAAGGGAATGCTTAAGCCAATAATTTTGAAAAGCTTACTGAAATACATAATGTTCTAGGAAATATATAAACTAAAAAAAAAAATCCCAAAGTTCAATGATTTTAAAAGGACAATTATCACAAAACATATTTAGTAATCAATATTCCAGATTTCCTAAGGAGAGTTTTCAGATGCATTTGGTATTATAATTTCTTTCAAATTTACAAGAAACAAATAATTGTCTCCTAGAAATAGTTCCAGGGCATAGGAAAGGAAGAAAGCCACGCTAACTTGCTTCTAGAAGGTAACATAACCCTTCAGCAAAACCTGACATAAAAACTAAAGACAAAACTCATTTAAGACTTAAAAACAAAAAGAATATTGTTAATGAAATACTAGCAAAACAAATCCAGAATGTTATTAATCAAATAATATAAACATATCCAGGTAGGGTCTGTTCTAGTAAGATTATGAAGAATCAGTATTAGAAAGCCTTATTAATGTGTAGTCATATATAAGAAGCAACAAAAATTATATAATCATCATAGTTACTGAAAAGATATTTAATAATATTAGATATTCATTCCTGGGATAAAAGTGGTTTCAGCTAACAACAACAACAACAAAAAAAAACCAGAATCTTCCTTAATATAAAAATTATATAAAGCCCTAATGGTGCAGCAATGTCACTTCTCCCCCAAATTATCTGCAGATTCAGTTGAATCCTAATTAGAATCCCAACAAGCAATTGTGTAACGATGTGTTTGTGTTGTGTGTGTGTGTGTGTGTATAAATGGACAAGCTGAAACTAAGGTGTATATGAATATGGAAAAACGAAGTTTGTGATTTTATATTAATGGGACCCAAACTTATATAAACCTATAGTAAAAAGATAGTGTGGTATTTGCAAAAACATAGACAAATAAAATAAGAGAATGGAATGTGGAATCCAGAAGGTGGGGGAAGAATGATTGAAGTCAAAAAGGAGTTAGGAGCCAAAGCTTCTAGGGTATTGTGAGCCCTTGCAAGGACTTTGCCTTTACTCTGAAGGAGACTGGAAGTCAATGGAGTACTCTGAAGTGACAAAATCTTATTCATATTTTGAAATGATCACTCTGGCCATTGTGCTAAGAACAAATGGTAAAGAAGACAGAGATGAGACAAGGGAGAATGGTTTGAAGGTTAGCATAGGGGCACCTAGGTAGCTCAGTTGGTCAAGGGACCAACTTCCGCTCGGGTCATGATCTCGTGGTTCATGAGTTCGAGCCCCATGTCGGGCTCTGTGTTGACAGCTCAGAGCATGGAGCTTACTTCAGATTCGGTGTCTCCCTCTCTCTCTGCCCCTCTCCCATTCATGCTCTGTCTCTCTCAAAAATAAATAAACATTAAAAAAATTTTGATGGATAGCATAATAATTTAAGCAGGGGATCGTGTTGGCTTGCACCATTGGATTTGGTAAGAGGTAGATTCTGAATTCATTTGGAAGGATTTGCTGACGGATTGGGTAATGTGAGAGAGAAATCAAGGGTCACTCCAAAGTTTAGATCCTAAGACAGAGGACTAAGCAAACGGTAAATTACCGAACTGGGAAATATTGTGGGAAAAATGTTGAGTAGGGAATCAGGAATTCCTTTTTAGATAAAATAAGTTTGAAATGTCTATTAGATATATCCAAGTGAAGATGTCAGTGAAAAGCTATTGGATATCTGAATCTGGGGTTCAAGAGAGATGTATAAATTGGAAGTCATTTAGTGTATATTTATGTTTAACCTCATGGTAGAGCATCTCACCTAGGGAGTAAGAAATGTGTGGAGTTGTCCCTGGGTCACTTCATAACTGGAGTTATTACCCATTCTGACAAAGATCACTCCTGCCTCAGGGAGAATGAAGACTTGTAATTGGCCATTGGTTTTGGCAACATGGAGAGCAGTTACTTGGACAAATGTGTGTTGGTGTAGTGATGGGAGCTAAGGAGTGACTTGCAAGAGTTTAAGAAAAAAGTAGGTTTGAAAGTAGATCTTATTATTAGATGATATTAATGCATACATTTAATTTTCTGGGTGTAAAAAAAGCATGTGGTTTTGTAACAGAATATCTTTGTTCTCAGGTGACATAGGCTGATGCATTAAGGTGCAAAAAGTCATGATGTCTGCAACTGAGATTCAAAATATTCAGGGGAAAAATACATCTCGTGGGATAGATAAAGCAAATGTGGCAAAAGAAAATAAGAGAAAAAAAGTTAGGGACAACAGCAAGCTTTCCTTTGAAGGAATTTGATGTAAAGCAGTGGAAAGGAAGAAGAGATGGATGGAAAGGGATGGTCAAGAGAAGATCTTTATATATGAGTGACATAACAACATGTTAGACTCCTGGGAATAATCCAGAAAGTGGAAAAACTTGACGATGCAATGAGTGAGGTATGGTTGCTAAAGCAATGTAACTAGGGAGACTAGATGTGATGGAATCTAGTGCACCAGGAGAGGCATTAGCCTAATTTTTATTTTCTTCTTGTATTTCTCCATACTTTCTAGATTACCTATGATATATATATATGGTATATATATATGAGATATGTATATATGAGGTATATATGTACGAGATATATATATATATATATATATATATATATCTTTTGTGTATATTTTATCACCTTCTGTAATGCATTTAAAAGCGGAAGCAGCATTGAACTAACTTTTTTAAAAGCGAAAACAAAAGTAAAAAAGATCTAATAGCAAAATATGAAAAAACACTAAATAATATATCATGAGAGTATTTCATGCAAGGTGAAAACATGTCGAGAATGCATTAGATAACGTGCTTTGTGGATAGAGGAGAGACAGGGAGAGGAGGGGTCTGCAAACCCCTCATCTATGAGGCACACCCAGCCCTCTGCCTGTTTCTGTAAAGTCGCAGGGACACCACTGCCCTCATTCGCTTACATATTGGTTATGGCCGCTTTCACACCAAAGTGGCAGAGGTGAGAATGTGTGCACCAGAAAGCCTAAAATATTGCTACTTGGCACTTTATGGAAAAGAGTTTGTGAACGATAGAACCTTGCTATTCAAAATGTAGTCTCCAGGGGCGCCTGGGTGGCGCAGTCGGTTAAGCGTCCGACTTCAGCCGGGTCACGATCTCGCGGTCCGTGAGTTCGAGCCCCGCGTCGGGCTCTGGGCTGATGGCTCAGAGCCTGGAGCCTGTTTCCGATTCTGTGTCTCCCTCTCTCTCTGCCCCTCCCCCGTTCATGCTCTGTCTCTCTCTGTCCCAAAAATAAATAAACGTTGAAAAAAAAATTAAAAAAAAACAAAACAAAAAAAAACAAAATGTAGTCTCCAGACTGACAGCATTAGCACCACCGGCTATGGATAAGAAATGCAGGATATCTGGCTCCACCCCAGACTTACTGAGTCAGAATATTTCATATTAACACACCTCCCAAGCGATTCAAATGCACATTAAAGTTACAGAAGCTCTTACGTGGAGTGCATCCTGAGATAGAGAATATACTTTCCTCTTGTGCTCAGGTAAAGAGACCTGAGTTCTTTGTCAGCCTTACCACCAATATTCTTTAAAGTTTCAGTGTATCATGCATTAATATCAGATATGATTTTTAACTTCTTTTTATTTTTTTTATTTTTTATTTTTAACTTTAAAAAAAAATTTTTTTTTAACATTTATTTATTTTTGAGACAGAGAGAGACAGAGCATGAACGGGGAAGGGTCACAGAGAGAGGGAGACACAGAATCTGAAACAGGCTCCAGGCTCTGAGCTGTCAGCACAGAGCCCGACGCGGGGCTCGAACCCACGGACCGTGAGATCATGACCTGAGCCGAAGTCGGACGTTCAACCGACCGAGCCACCCAGGCGCCCCTTTTAACTTCTTTTTAATGTTTATTTATTTTTGAGACAGAGAGAGACAGAGCATGAATGGGGGAGGGTCAGAGAGAGAGAGGGAGACACAGAATCTGAAGCAGGCTCCAGGCTCCAAGCTGTCAGCACAGAGCCCCACGCGGGGCTCTAACTCTCTAGCTGTGAGATCATGACCTGAACTGAAGTCGGCGCTCAACCAACTGAGCCACCCAGTAGTCCCTTATTTTTAAAACTTCTTATTATTCAGTCTGTAACACATTTTGGATCATTAGTGGATGAAAACCTCAACAGAAAGATGCCCTGAAGTGGTAACTTTCCTAAGGTTGTTGGTTATAGGAAGATTTCATAACACTTGAGACCCAGATTGAGCCAGTGAGTGTTTTCCAACCTTAACTGCTCCAGCTTTTAGGCTTTGCAAATTCACCAGGCTGAGTTCCAGAATCGAAATTTCAACCGCTATCATCACATTCGGATGGTCTATCCTGAACCCTGTCCCCTCAAACACAGACAAAACACAAAGTATGCAGTATTCCAGCCAATGAGCTGTAGTTGAAAAGGCAAAACCAGAACCTGAACAGGTCCATCCAAATCAGTTTTTAATTACTCAATGGGAAGTCAAGACTACCACCTTTATTTGATTTCAGAATGTGATGTACAATGTCATAGCAAATTTACTTTCTTCATTATATTCTTTTTTTTTTTTTAATTTTTTTTTCAATGTTTATTTATTTTTGGGACAGAGAGAGACAGAGCATGAACGGGGGAGGGGCAGAGAGAGAGGGAGACACAGAATCGGAAACAGGCTCCAGGCTCTGAGCCATCAGCCCAGACAGAGCCTGACACGGGGCTCGAACTCACGGACCGCGAGATCGTGACCTGGCTGAAGTCGGACGCTTAACCGACTGCGCCACCCAGGCGCCCCAACTTTCTTCATTATATTCTTGAAGGTCCTATTTTAATTGCCTCATTGTATGGAGTACACACTAATTGGAAGGTTTAGAGAGATGCAAAACAGTAGATTATTCCTATACATAAGGAATTAAATTTAAAACAAATATTTATTGAGCTCTACACAGGACAAGGTAGTGACAACAATTTAAGAATCCTCAAAGGATTAACTAAAAGTTACCAGATTTATCTGATACGTGAGAAAATTCAATTTTTTTCACACCCTGTTTAACTACAAGAACACAAGAAAATGTAAACTTTATTTAGTATATTTCAATACCTTGGAGTTGTGAAATTTTGTTAAACAACTGGAGTAAATCAGGTATTTTTAGGTCAAAATAATAATTTAGAGTATTGACTTTTTATATCTTGCAAAGGAAGTTTGAAAAGTAAAATTATATATACATAATAATATATTATATATATTTTACCTTGGGTAGGGAAGAGCGGCATGGCTGAAACATGGATGTGTCTCTAAAGATGCATAGCACTAAAACATAAAGAAAACTTTAATACCTAAAATAAAAATGTTCTATTTAAAACCAGTTTTGTCACATGTTTAATTTTAATTTATAGGTAATTTAGCAGTAGCTCTATTTTTATTTCTAAGGTTTAATAATAAACTTGAAAAAATACAGTTAAGTTTTATTAAACAAGTTAGATTGAAAAATTATGTTTCACATTGTCTAGAGTTCCCTGGGTTTTTTGGGTTTTTCTTTTTTTGTATTTTAATTAGCCATTTTCAGGTTATGTTTCACTTTATTTTCTTTTCAATTGATTTCTATGAGGGCTTTGTATTTTTTAATATAATTTAAATATCAAAAAAAATATATAGAAGATGGCCAGTTAGTGAATTTGTGACATATTTAAACTTAATCTAGGTCCAGGTGGGAAAACCACAAAACTGAAGTGTCAGCTTGGCAACTCATGTTTTTCTGAGGTACATAGAATTTGAAATGTTAAACCAGTTTCAACAAAGATTTATATGGCAGCCATTGATTCATGGGAATTTTGGAAAGGAGAATTTCAATTTTTATTTATGATTCATTCATTCATAATCTCATAATGTTCTATGTCCTAGGCACCATCCGTGAACCCAGGACAACTGTATCACCTTGTTAGAACTTGTCTTCTAGTGAGTACCAAATGCAGGTATTGATACCACCAATAAATACATCAGCTCTATTGAAGCTAAGAGTGAACAGCACTATGAAGGTAGTGAAGTAGAAGTCAAATTTGAGCAGTGGCATGAATTATGTGGATGAGAGATCCAGTAGATTGCCTAAGGAAAGACATTTCCTGGCATAGAGCAGACAAGAAGAAATGGCCCTAGATCGGGCATGAGCTTGGTATGTTTGAGGAATGATGAAAAGCTTTATAACCACGATAAGTGAAGGGGGCAATAGGAGAAAATAAAGTCAGAGAAACAGGCAAGACTCAGATCATATCAGACTCTATATAAGATTTCTCGGTTGAATTTCACATGTAATTGAGATGCATTGGAGAGTTACACATAAAATAATTTGATGTGTATTTTTAAAATCTGCTCTGGCTTCTTGTACAGAATAGATAGTGGGGTGTGAAACTATTCACTGGGATAAGAGTAAGAGGGTGGGTGCCATTGTTCAGACAAGAAAGAACAGGCTGAGAAGTAGTTGGACTCTATGGTGTGAAGGTATTGATGGTGAGACAGAGGCTATGGGGTTGGAACAGAATTAGGGAGAAGGTCCGGGTATTTCACCTGAGAGCTAGAGAGAGAAGAGTTCCATTTAGTGAGGTTGGGGAAAATTAGGACTAAGTTTGAGGTAGAAAATCAAAATTTCTATTTCAAACATGTTCTGTTGAGATCTCATTACTCCTCAAGTGAGTCTACAATTTTAGAACTCTGGGATAAGAGCTGAGGTGAACCAAGTCATCAAGAGTATAAACTGAGAAGAGAAACAATCTGAGGCCTGAGTCGTGAGAAAGGGGACAGACTTAGCAAAGTGACAGCAAATATGTGACACAGGAAGTAAACTATAGAGGTGACTTGAAAACATAGTGAGTGAAAGGAAAGTTAAAAAAAAAAAACAAAAAACACCTCTCTCAAGAAGAAAGAGATCAAACTGTCAAATGTTGCTGAGGTTGAACAATGTGAGCCCAGCAAGATGAATATTAGATTTGGCAAGTGGATGTCATGAGTGACCTTGAAAAGAAAAGTTTCTGCAGAGCAAAGGGGCACATTCCTGATGGAAATGTGTAAAAGAGAGAATGAGGGATTTCCATTTCTAGTCATATGGTTGACTAGATTTTGCAGAAAAACACTTCCTAGAGCAGAGCACCTGAAAAAGCTGCCTAAAATATAAGACACATCTCTTTTAAACATGGCTGAGCTGTCAGTAAAGTGAGAGAAGCAATACAAAGCAAGAAACAATAAAGAATTATGATTACAAAGAAGTATACCCCAAGAGCTCTGCTCATCCTGGAAGCCTGAGTATGGGTTTAATGACCTACAAGCATTAGGAGATGAAAGCAAAATCTTAAGGCCTATGCAACTTGTAAATCAGATTAGAGACCTATAAAGCCAAGATACTCTCAATGGATAGATCAGAAAAAACATTCACTCCAAAGAGAAAGATTTGTTTTATTTTGAACTCGGTCGTTGACCTGCATCTTCAGGGGAAAGAGTGTGTTTTCAGTCATATGCAGAACACTTGTATTATGTTAGGTAGAAGTATGACTTCATTATTGTCATATTTATTTGGAGATTAAATGTAGATTAAGGAGATAGATATAGGTACCAAACTTACAACGGGTGAATTTGCAGTGGTTAATTTTGTGTGCCAAACTGGCTAGGCTAAGGTACCCAGATAATTGGTCTTATATTATGGATGTTTCTGTGAAGGTGTTTTCTGGATGAGATTAACATTTAACTCAGTGGACTCTGAGTAAAGTGGATTATTCTCCATACTGTGCGTAGGTGCCATCAATCAGTTGAAGGCTTTAAGAATAAAAGACAGATCTTCCCTGAGCAAGAAGGAATTCTGCCTCCAGACCACCTTTGGACTCAGGCTGCAACATCGGCTCTTCCAGGGGCTTCTCCAGACTGCTGGCATTCCCTACAGATGGATAGATAGATAGATAGATAGATAGATAGATAGAATGATAGATAGATGATAGATAGATAGATAGATAGATAGAGCTAGATGATAGGTAGATAGATACCTATAGATAGATAGATAGATAGATAGATAGATATAGATAAAAGAGGGAGAGAGAGAGAGAGAGAGAGAGAATGAGTAGTCCAGTAGATTATCTAAGAAGGAAAGTTTCCTGACATAGTTGGAAGGGCCCCTAGATCAGGGATGGGCTTGGAATGTTTCAGAAAGAGTGAAAATCTTTATAACCTTATGAACTTGTGAAGTCTGAGGAATAGTAAAAGCTTTTCCATTTGTTTGTGTATTTACATATACATCTTATTGATTCTGTCTCTGGAGAACCTTGAATAATATAATACTAACACTTATAAGAAGTCAAAAATTCCAAGATAAAAATATATCCACATTGTAATAAATCTACAAATCTCCTAAGACAATATGATAAAACAATAATAATAGTAATCATAATAGTAATAATAATAATAATGTTTCAAAATGTTTAGAAAAAAATTCCTACAAATGAACAATAGAGTGACAACTAACTTCTCAAAGGCAATAAGGAAGGAAAATGATAACAAATATTATTTCCAAATAAATAGTAAACATAAATCAATAAGCAAAATCTTGAAAGTCCTCAAAAAATAGCAGAAGACACAGTACTTTATAGTTCAAAATTATAATTTGAGGAAAGAAAATAGAGCCATTAGAAGAGAGAGAGAGAGGAAAAAAAAAAGATCCTGAATGAGTTTACTACCAACAGACCTTCAATGTCCGAAAATCCAAGGGATATACTTCAGGGGGGAAAGTGGGGATGGGGATGATCAGGGAAGGAAATTTGTAAAATGTTAGAAAAAAGTAATTGTAAACTTGCCGGTAACCCCAGATATACCTGATTGAACCATAACAATGATACCTAATTTGTGAACTTAAAAATTTAAGACAGAACAAAGAATTTTGACAACCTCAGCAAATGAATCAGAAGGGAGTTGGTAATAAAAGCAAAACCACTTTTCAAGAAGACAGTAAAAATGTTGATGAGTATATTAATTTAAACATGCACACAAAAATTTCTAAGAAGACAAGAGCATGTACATTTCCAAGCAGCAGAGAAATGAAAAAGATTGAGAAACGAGAGAAAAGGAGAAACAGAAAGCACAAAGTAAGCTGATGAGAATGAATCCAAGCATAGCAGTAATTACAATGAATTTAAAAGAACAAAATTCTTCAACTGAAAGATGTAAAAATAAGCAAACCCAACAATATCCTGTGGACAAGGAAAATATTTTCAAAATCAGGATTCATAAAGAATAAAAATTAAAAGATAAGGAGTGCCTGGGTGTGTCAGTTGGTTAAGCGTCCGACTTCGGCTCAGGTCATAATCTCATGGTTCATGAGTTTGAGCCCCACATTGGGGTCTCTGCTGTTAGCACAGAGCCTGCTTCTGATCCTCTGCCCCCTCTCCCTGACCCTCCCCATCTGATTCTCTCTCTCTCTCTCTCTCTCTCTGTCTCAAAAATAAATAAAAACATTGAAAAAAGAAAATTAAAAGATAAAAATTAAAAGTCTGGGCACAATTAAGAGATGAAACACACAGTAATTGGAATAAGGAAAGTTTAATATAATGAAAAATTATGATAAAGCAGTAACTATAAAAATGTAACGAGAACTCAAAGAGTCCCAAGGACAGAAAGAGAATACACAAGAAAGGGCTGATTTGGAAGGGGAAAGAACACCTTGAGGCTGGATATCAGACCTCATTGCAGAAGGTGTGGGTGCAGCCTGGGACGGCCCAGGAGATTTGCTGGATTTCCATTCATTATCCCTAACACTAATGGAGCCCAAAAAGTCACAAAGTCTCAGGGGCTCAATTGTGACTGTGTAGCTAGTAGATGGTTTTGCCCACATTGAGCCTACATTATAATGTTTGGCTCCCCACTGGAATAACAATGTAACACTCCAGAATCCATATTCTCATACTGAAGACCAAAGCAAACCAAATCAAACAAAAAACAAATCCCTTATTCTCTCATTTAGTTTAAACACTACAATTTGTCTAATTTTCACTGAATCAATTTTTGCTCTTGAAACACCTCTGCTTCTCTTCTGTAAATCA